>NC_134383.1:10831007-10982214 GCF_035582795.1 Mycteria americana
CTTTCGTGTGGGCGCAATCGCTGGACGTTTCGAATTTGGTAGCGGGGCTCTGCGAGAGACACATACACAGTGTTGCCCCATTACGAAGCAAAGCTTTTGGGGAAAGCGAATGTCTGTGTGGCAGCGAATGCAGTTCCAAGGGACAGTGAAAACCAGCTAGAGCATTCCGTGCTGGCAGCTTTCGTGTGGGCGCAATCGCTGGACGTTTCGAATTTGGCAGCGGGGCTCTGCAAGAGACACATACACAGTGTTCCCCATTACGAAGCAAAGCTTTTGGGGAAAGCGAATGTCTGTGTGGCAGCGAATGCAGTTCCAAGGGGCAGTGAAAACCAGCTACAGCATTTTGTGCTGGCAGCTTTCGTGTGGGCGCAATCGCTGGACGTTTCGAATTTGGCAGCCGGGCTCTGCGAGAGACACATACACAGTGTTGCCCCATTACGAAGCAAAGCTTTTGGGGAAAGCGAATGTCTGTGTGGCAGCGAATGCAGTACCAAGGGGCAGTGAAAACCAGGTTCAGCATTCGGTGCTGGCAGCTTTCGTGTGGGCGAAATCGCTGGACGTTTCGAATTTGGCAGCCGGGCTCTGCGAGAGACACATACACAGTGTTGCCCCTTTACGAAGCAAAGCTTTTGGGGAAAGCGAATGTCTGTGTGGCAGCGAATGCAGTTCCAAGGGACAGTGAAAACCAGCTTCAGCATTCGGTGCTGGCAGCTTTCGTGTGGGCGCAATCGCTGGACGTTTCGAATTTGGTAGCGGGGCTCTGCGAGAGACACATACACAGTGTTGCCTCATTACGAAGCAAAGCTTTTGGGGAAAGCGAATGTCTGTGTGGCAGCGAATGCAGTTCCAAGGGACAGTGAAATCCAGCTTCAGCATTCGGTGCTGGCAGCTTTCGTGTGGGCGCAATCGCTGGACGTTTCGAATTTGGCAGCGGGGCTCTGCGAGAGACACATACACAGTGTTGCCCCATTACCAAGCAAAGCTTTTGGGGAAAGCGAATGTCTGTGTGGCAGCGAATGCAGTTCCAAGGGGCAGTGAAAATCAGCTACAGCATTCCGTGCTGGCAGCTTTCGTGTGGGAGAAATCGCTGGACGTTTCGAATTTGGCAGGGGGCTCTGCGAGAGACACATACACAGTGTTCCCCATTACGAAGCAAAGCTTTTGGGGAAAGCGAATGTCTGTGTGGCAGCGAATGCAGTTCCAAGGGGCAGTGAAAACCAGCTACAGCATTCCGTGCTGGCAGCTTTCATGTGGGAGAAATCGCTGGACGTTTCGAATTTGGCAGCGGGGCTCTGCGAGAGACACATACACAGTGTTCCCCATTACGAAGCAAAGCTTTTGGGGAAAGCGAATGTCTGTGTGGCAGCGAATGCAGTTCCAAGGGACAGTGAAAACCAGCTACAGCATTCCGTGCTGGCAGCTTTCGTGTGGGCGCAATCGCTGGACGTTTCGAATTTGGCAGCGGGGCTCTGCGAGAGACACATACACAGTGTTGCCCCATTACGAAGCAAAGCTTTTGGGGAAAGCGAATGTCTGTGTGGCAGCGAATGCAGTTCCAAGGGACAGTGAAAACCAGCTACTGCATTCCGTGCTGGCAGCTTTCGTGTGGGAGAAATCGCTGGACGTTTCGAATTTGGCAGCCGGGCTCTGCGAGAGACACATACACAGTGTTGCCCCATTACGAAGCAAAGCTTTTGGGGAAAGCGAATGTCTGTGTGGCAGCGAATGCAGTTCCAAGGGACAGTGAAAACCAGCTACAGCATTCCGTGCTGGCAGCTTTCGTGTGGGCGCAATCGCTGGACGTTTCGAATTTGGCAGCCGGGCTCTGCGAGAGACACATACACAGTGTTGCCCCATTACGAAGCAAAGCTTTTGGGGAAAGCGAATGTCTGTGTGGCAGCGAATGCAGTTCCAAGGGGCAGTGAAAACCAGCTTCAGCATTCGGTGCTGGCTGCTTTCGTGTGGGCGAAATCGCTGGACGTTTCGAATTTGGCAGCCGGGCTCTGCGAGAGACACATACACAGTGTTGCCCCTTTACGAAGCAAAGCTTTTGGGGAAAGCGAATGTCTGTGTGGCAGCGAATGCAGTTCCAAGGGACAGTGAAAACCAGCTTCAGCATTCGGTGCTGGCAGCTTTCGTGTGGGCGCAATCGCTGGACGTTTCGAATTTGGCAGCGGGGCTCTGCGAGAGACACATACACAGTGTTGCCCCATTACGAAGCAAAGCTTTTGGGGAAAGCGAATGTCTGTGTGGCAGCGAATGCAGTTCCAAGGGGCAGTGAAAACCAGCTTCAGCATTCGGTGCTGGCAGCTTTCGTGTGGGCGCAATCGCTGGACGTTTCGAATTTGGTAGCGGGGCTCTGCGAGAGACACATACACAGTGTTGCCCCATTACGAAGCAAAGCTTTTGGGGAAAGCGAATGTCTGTGTGGCAGCGAATGCAGTTCCAAGGGTCAGTGAAAACCAGCTTCAGCATTCGGTGCTGGCAGCTTTCGTGTGGGCGAAATCGCTGGACGTTTCGAATTTGGCAGCCGGGCTCTGCGAGAGACACATACACAGTGTTGCCCCATTACGAAGCAAAGCTTTTGGGGAAAGCGAATGTCTGTGTGGCAGCGAATGCAGTTCCAAGGGACAGTGAAAACCAGCTACTGCATTCCGTGCTGGCAGCTTTCGTGTGGGAGAAATCGCTGGACGTTTCGAATTTGGCAGCCGGGCTCTGCGAGAGACACATACACAGTGTTGCCCCATTACGAACCAAAGCTTTTGGTGAAAGCGAATGTCTGTGTGGCAGCGAATGCAGTTCCAAGGGACAGTGAAAACCAGCTTCAGCATTCGGTGCTGGCAGCTTTCGTGTGGGCGCAATCGCTGGACGTTTCGAATTTGGTAGCGGTGCTCTGCGAGAGACACATACACAGTGTTGCCCCATTACGAAGCAAAGCTTTTGGGGAAAGCGAATGTCTGTGTGGCAGCGAATGCAGTTCCAAGGGACAGTGAAAACCAGCTACTGCATTCCGTGCTGGCAGCTTTCGTGTGGGAGAAATCGCTGGACGTTTCGAATTTGGCAGCCGGGCTCTGCGAGAGACACATACACAGTGTTGCCCCATTACGAAGCAAAGCTTTTGGGGAAAGCGAATGTCTGTGTGGCAGCGAATGCAGTTCCAAGGGACAGTGAAAACTAGCTTCAGCATTCGGTGCTGGCAGCTTTCGTGTGGGCGCAATCGCTGGACGTTTCGAATTTGGCAGCGGGGCTCTGCGAGAGACACATACACAGTGTTCCCCATTACGAAGCAAAGCTTTTGGGGAAAGCGAATGTCTGTGTGGCAGCGAATGCAGTTCCAAGGGGCAGTGAAAACCAGCTACAGCATTCCGTGCTGGCAGCTTTCGTGTGGGCGCAATCGCTGGACGTTTCGAATTTGGCAGCCGGGCTCTGCGAGAGACACATACACAGTGTTGCCCCCTTACGAAGCAAAGCTTTTGGGGAAAGCGAATGTCTGTGTGGCAGCGAATGCAGTTCCAAGGGGCAGTGAAAACCAGCTTCAGCATTCGGTGCTGGCAGCTTTCGTGTGGGCGAAATCGCTGGACGTTTCGAATTTGGCAGCCGGGCTCTGCGAGAGACACATACACAGTGTTGCCCCTTTACGAAGCAAAGTTTTTGGGGAAAGCGAATGTCTGTGTGGCAGCGAATGCAGTTCCAAGGGACAGTGAAAACCAGCTTCAGCATTCGGTGCTGGCAGCTTTTGTGTGGGCGCAATCGCTGGACGTTTCGAATTTGGTAGCGGTGCTCTGCGAGAGACACATACACAGTGTTGCCCCATTACCAAGCAAAGCTTTTGGGGAAAGCGAATGTCTGTGTGGCAGCGAATGCAGTTCCAAGGGACAGTGAAAACCAGCTACAGCATTCCGTGCTGGCAGCTTTCGTGTGGGTGCAATCGCTGGACGTTTCGAATTTGGCAGCCGGGCTCTGCGAGAGACACATACACAGTGTTGCCCCATTACGAAGCAAAGCTTTTGGGGAAAGCGAATGACTGTGTGGCAGCGAATGCAGTTCCAAGGGGCAGTGAAAACCAGCTTCAGCATTCGGTACTGGCAGCTTTCGTGTGGGAGAAATCGCTGGACGTTTCGAATTTGGCAGCGGGGCTCTGCGAGAGACACATACACAGTGTTGCCCCATTACCAAGCAAAGCTTTTGGGGAAAGCGAATGTCTGTGTGGCAGCGAATGCAGTTCCAAGGGACAGTGAAAACCAGCTACAGCATTCCGTGCTGGCAGCTTTCGTGTGGGCGCAATCGCTGGACGTTTCGAATTTGGCAGCCGGGCTCTGCGAGAACACATACACAGTGTTGCCCCATTACCAAGCAAAGCTTTTGGGGAAAGCGAATGTCTGTGTGGCAGCGAATGCAGTTCCAAGGGGCAGTGAAAACCAGCTTCAGCATTCGGTGCTGGCTGCTTTCGTGTGGGCGAAATCGCTGGACGTTTCGAATTTGGCAGCGGGGCTCTGCGAGAGACACATACACAGTGTTGCCCCTTTACGAAGCAAAGCTTTTGGGGAAAGCGAATGTCTGTGTGGCAGCGAATGCAGTTCCAAGGGACAGTGAAAACCAGCTACAGCATTCCGTGCTGGCAGCTTTCGTGTGGGCGCAATCGCTGGACGTTTCGAATTTGGTAGCGGGGCTCTGCGAGAGACACATACACAGTGTTGCCCCATTACCAAGCAAAGCTTTTGGGGAAAGCGAATGTCTGTGTGGCAGCGAATGCAGTTCCAAGGGACAGTGAAAACCAGCTACAGCATTCCATGCTGGCAGCTTTCGTGTGGGCGCAATCGCTGGACGTTTCGAATTTGGCAGCCGGGCTCTGCGAGAGACACATACACAGTGTTGCCCCATTACCAAGCAAAGCTTTTGGGGAAAGCGAATGTCTGTGTGGCAGCGAATGCAGTTCCAAGGGGCAGTGAAAACCAGCTACTGCATTTCGTGCTGGCAGCTTTCGTGTGGGCGAAATCGCTGGACGTTTCGAATTTGGCAGCGGGGCTCTGCGAGAGACATATACACAGTGTTGCCCCATTACGAAGCAAAGCTTTTGGGGAAAGCGAATGTCTGTGTGGCAGCGAATGCAGTTCCAAGGGACAGTGGAAACCAGCTTCAGCATTCGGTGCTGGCAGCTTTCGTGTGGGCGCAATCGCTGGACGTTTCGAATTTGGTAGCGGGGCTCTGCGAGAGACACATACACAGTGTTGCCCCATTACGAAGCAAAGCTTTTGGGGAAAGCGAATGTCTGTGTGGCAGCGAATGCAGTTCCAAGGGACAGTGAAAACCAGCTACAGCATTCCGTGCTGGCAGCTTTCGTGTGGGCGCAATCGCTGGACGTTTCGAATTTGGCAGCGGGGCTCTGCAAGAGACACATACACAGTGTTCCCCATTACGAAGCAAAGCTTTTGGGGAAAGCGAATGTCTGTGTGGCAGCGAATGCAGTTCCAAGGGGCAGTGAAAACCAGCTACAGCATTTTGTGCTGGCAGCTTTCGTGTGGGCGCAATCGCTGGACGTTTCGAATTTGGCAGCCGGGCTCTGCGAGAGACACATACACAGTGTTGCCCCATTACGAAGCAAAGCTTTTGGGGAAAGCGAATGTCTGTGTGGCAGCGAATGCAGTACCAAGGGGCAGTGAAAACCAGGTTCAGCATTCGGTGCTGGCAGCTTTCGTGTGGGCGAAATCGCTGGACGTTTCGAATTTGGCAGCCGGGCTCTGCGAGAGACACATACACAGTGTTGCCTCATTACGAAGCAAAGCTTTTGGGGAAAGCGAATGTCTGTGTGGCAGCGAATGCAGTTCCAAGGGACAGTGAAATCCAGCTTCAGCATTCGGTGCTGGCAGCTTTCGTATGGGCGCAATCGCTGGACGTTTCGAATTTGGCAGCGGGGCTCTGCGAGAGACACATACACAGTGTTGCCCCATTACCAAGCAAAGCTTTTGGGGAAAGCGAATGTCTGTGTGGCAGCGAATGCAGTTCCAAGGGGCAGTGAAAATCAGCTACAGCATTCCGTGCTGGCAGCTTTCGTGTGGGAGAAATCGCTGGACGTTTCGAATTTGGCAGCGGGGCTCTGCGAGAGACACATACACAGTGTTCCCCATTACGAAGCAAAGCTTTTGGGGAAAGCGAATGTCTGTGTGGCAGCGAATGCAGTTCCAAGGGACAGTGAAAACCAGCTACAGCATTCCGTGCTGGCAGCTTTCGTGTGGGCGCAATCGCTGGACGTTTCGAATTTGGCAGCCGGGCTCTGCGAGAGACACATACACAGTGTTGCCCCATTACGAAGCAAAGCTTTTGGGGAAAGCGAATGTCTGTGTGGCAGCGAATGCAGTTCCAAGGGACAGTGAAAACCAGCTACTGCATTCCGTGCTGGCAGCTTTCGTGTGGGAGAAATCGCTGGACGTTTCGAATTTGGCAGCCGGGCTCTGCGAGAGACACATACACAGTGTTGCCCCATTACGAAGCAAAGCTTTTGGGGAAAGCGAATGTCTGTGTGGCAGCGAATGCAGTTCCAAGGGACAGTGAAAACCAGCTACAGCATTCGGTGCTGGCAGCTTTCGTGTGGGCGAAATCGCTGGACGTTTCGAATTTGGCAGCCGGGCTCTGCGAGAGACACATACACAGTGTTGCCCCTTTACGAACCAAAGCTTTTGGGGAAAGCGAATGTCTGTGTGGCAGCGAATGCAGTTCCAAGGGACAGTGAAAACCAGCTACAGCATTCCGTGCTGGCAGCTTTCGTGTGGGCGCAATCGCTGGACGTTTCGAATTTGGCAGCCGGGCTCTGCGAGAGACACATACACAGTGTTGCCCCATTACGAAGCAAAGCTTTTGGGGAAAGCGAATGTCTGTGTGGCAGCGAATGCAGTTCCAAGGGGCAGTGAAAACCAGCTTCAGCATTCGGTGCTGGCTGCTTTCGTGTGGGCGAAATCGCTGGACGTTTCGAATTTGGCAGCCGGGCTCTGCGAGAGACACATACACAGTGTTGCCCCTTTACGAAGCAAAGCTTTTGGGGAAAGCGAATGTCTGTGTGGCAGCGAATGCAGTTCCAAGGGACAGTGAAAACCAGCTTCAGCATTCGGTGCTGGCAGCTTTCGTGTGGGCGCAATCGCTGGACGTTTCGAATTTGGTAGCGGGGCTCTGCGAGAGACACATACACAGTGTTGCCCCATTACGAAGCAAAGCTTTTGGGGAAAGCGAATGTCTGTGTGGCAGCGAATGCAGTTCCAAGGGGCAGTGAAAACCAGCTTCAGCATTCGGTGCTGGCAGCTTTCGTGTGGGCGAAATCGCTGGACGTTTCGAATTTGGCAGCCGGGCTCTGCGAGAGACACATACACAGTGTTGCCCCATTACGAAGCAAAGCTTTTGGGGAAAGCGAATGTCTGTGTGGCAGCGAATGCAGTTCCAAGGGACAGTGAAAACCAGCTACTGCATTCCGTGCTGGCAGCTTTCGTGTGGGAGAAATCGCTGGACGTTTCGAATTTGGCAGCCGGGCTCTGCGAGAGACACATACACAGTGTTGCCCCATTACGAACCAAAGCTTTTGGTGAAAGCGAATGTCTGTGTGGCAGCGAATGCAGTTCCAAGGGGCAGTGAAAACCAGCTTCAGCATTCGGTGCTGGCAGCTTTCGTGTGGGCGCAATCGCTGGACGTTTCGAATTTGGTAGCGGTGCTCTGCGAGAGACACATACACAGTGTTGCCCCATTACGAAGCAAAGCTTTTGGGGAAAGCGAATGTCTGTGTGGCAGCGAATGCAGTTCCAAGGGACAGTGAAAACCAGCTACTGCATTCCGTGCTGGCAGCTTTCGTGTGGGAGAAATCGCTGGACGTTTCGAATTTGGCAGCCGGGCTCTGCGAGAGACACATACACAGTGTTGCCCCATTACGAACCAAAGCTTTTGGGGAAAGCGAATGCCTGTGTGGCAGCGAATGCAGTTCCAAGGGACAGTGAAAACTAGCTTCAGCATTCGGTGCTGGCAGCTTTCATGTGGGCGCAATCGCTGGACGTTTCGAATTTGGCAGCGGGGCTCTGCGAGAGACACATACACAGTGTTGCCCCATTACGCAGCAAAGCTTTTGGGGAAAGCGAATGTTTGTGTGGCAGCGAATGCAGTTCCAAGGGGCAGTGAAAACCAGCTACAGCATTCCGTGCTGGCAGCTTTCGTGTGGGCGCAATCGCTGGACGTTTCGAATTTGGCAGCCGGGCTCTGCGAGAGACACATACACAGTGTTGCCCCAGTACGAAGCAAAGCTTTTGGGGAAAGCGAATGTCTGTGTGGCAGCGAATGCAGTTCCAAGGGGCAGTGAAAACCAGCTTCAGCATTCGGTGCTGGCAGCTTTCGTGTGGGCGAAATCGCTGGACGTTTCGAATTTGGCAGCCGGGCTCTGCGAGAGACACATACACAGTGTTGCCCCTTTACGAAGCAAAGCTTTTGGGGAAAGCGAATGTCTGTGTGGCAGCGAATGCAGTTCCAATGGACAGTGAAAACCAGCTTCAGCATTCGGTGCTGGCAGCTTTTGTGTGGGCGCAATCGCTGGACGTTTCGAATTTGGTAGCGGTGCTCTGCGAGAGACACATACACAGTGTTGCCCCATTACCAAGCAAAGCTTTTGGGGAAAGCGAATGTCTGTGTGGCAGCGAATGCAGTTGCAAGGGACAGTGAAAACCAGCTACAGCATTCCGTGCTGGCAGCTTTCGTGTGGGCGCAATCGCTGGACGTTTCGAATTTGGCAGCCGGGCTCTGCGAGAGACACATACACAGTGTTGCCCCATTACGAAGCAAAGCTTTTGGGGAAAGCGAATGTCTGTGTGGCAGCGAATGCAGTTCCAAGGGGCAGTGAAAACCAGCTTCAGCATTCGGTGCTGGCAGCTTTCGTGTGGGAGAAATCGCTGGACGTTTCGAATTTGGCAGCGGGGCTCTGCGAGAGACACATACACAGTGTTGCCACATTACCAAGCAAAGCTTTTGGGGAAAGCGAATGTCTGTGTGGCAGCGAATGCAGTTCCAAGGGACAGTGAAAACCAGCTACAGCATTCCGTGCTGGCAGCTTTCGTGTGGGAGAAATCGCTGGACGTTTCGAATTTGGCAGCGGGGCTCTGCGAGAGACACATACACAGTGTTGCCCCTTTACGAAGCAAAGCTTTTGGGGAAAGCGAATGTCTGTGTGGCAGCGAATGCAGTTCCAAGGGACAGTGAAAACCAGCTACAGCATTCCGTGCTGGCAGCTTTCGTGTGGGCGCAATCGCTGGACGTTTCGAATTTGGCAGCCGGGCTCTGCGAGAGACACATACACAGTGTTGCCCCATTACCAAGCAAAGCTTTTGGGGAAAGCGAATGTCTGTGTGGCAGCGAATGCAGTTCCAAGGGACAGTGAAAACCAGCTACTGCATTTCGTGCTGGCAGCTTTCGTGTGGGAGAAATCGCTGGACGTTTCGAATTTGGCAGCGGGGCTCTGCGAGAGACACATACACAGTGTTGCCCCATTACGAAGCAAAGCTTTTGGGGAAAGCGAATGTCTGTGTGGCAGCGAATGCAGTTCCAAGGGGCAGTGAAAACCAGCTTCAGCATTCGGTGCTGGCAGCTTTCGTGTGGGCGCAATCGCTGGACGTTTCGAATTTGGTAGCGGGGCTCTGCGAGAGACACATACACAGTGTTGCCCCATTACCAAGCAAAGCTTTTGGGGAAAGCGAATGTCTGTGTGGCAGCGAATGCAGTTCCAAGGGGCAGTGAAAACCAGCTTCAGCATTCGGTGCTGGCAGCTTTCGTGTGGGCGAAATCGCTGGACGTTTCGAATTTGGCAGCCGGGCTCTGCGAGAGACACATACACAGTGTTGCCCCATTACCAAGCAAAGCTTTTGGGGAAAGCGAATGTCTGTGTGGCAGCGAATGCAGTTCCAAGGGGCAGTGAAAACCAGCTTCAGCATTCGGTGCTGGCAGCTTTCGTGTGGGCGAAATCGCTGGACGTTTCGAATTTGGCAGCGGTGCTCTGCGAGAGACACATACACAGTGTTGCCCCATTACGAAGCAAAGCTTTTGGGGAAAGCGAATGTCTGTGTGGCAGCGAATGCAGTTCCAAGGGACAGGGAAAACCAGCTACTGCATTCCGTGCTGGCAGCTTTCGTGTGGGAGAAATCGCTGGACGTTTCGAATTTGGCAGCCGGGCTCTGCGAGAGACACATACACAGTGTTGCCCCATTACGAACCAAAGCTTTTGGGGAAAGCGAATGTCTGTGTGGCAGCGAATGCAGTTCCAAGGGACAGTGAAAACCAGCTACAGCATTCCGTGCTGGCAGCTTTCGTGTGGGCGCAATCGCTGGACGTTTCGAATTTGGCAGCCGGGCTCTGCGAGAGACACATACACAGTGTTCCCCATTACGAAGCAAAGCTTTTGGGGAAAGCGAATGTCTGTGTGGCAGCGAATGCAGTTCCAAGGGGCAGTGAAAACCAGCTACAGCATTCTGTGCTGGCAGCTTTCATGTGGGAGAAATCGCTGGACGTTTCGAATTTGGCAGCGGGGCTCTGCGAGAGACACAAACACAGTGTTCCCCATTACGAAGCAAAGCTTTTGGGGAAAGCGAATGTCTGTGTGGCAGCGAATGCAGTTCCAAGGGACAGTGAAAACCAGCTTCAGCATTCCGTGCTGGCAGCTTTCGTGTGGGAGAAATCGCTGGACGTTTCGAATTTGGCAGCCGGGCTCTGCGAGAGACACATACACAGTGTTGCCCCATTACGAACCAAAGCTTTTGGGGAAAGCGAATGTCTGTGTGGCAGCGAATGCAGTTCCAAGGGACAGTGAAAACCAGCTACAGCATTCCGTGCTGGCAGCTTTCGTGTGGGCGAAATCGCTGGACGTT
Source organism: Mycteria americana (assembly GCF_035582795.1). Classification (NCBI taxonomy): domain Eukaryota; kingdom Metazoa; phylum Chordata; class Aves; order Ciconiiformes; family Ciconiidae; genus Mycteria; species Mycteria americana. The sequence goes on from NC_134383.1 coordinate 10,841,885, forward strand.
TCGAATTTGGCAGCCGGGCTCTGCGAGAGACACATACACAGTGTTGCCCCATTACGAACCAAAGCTTTTGGGGAAAGCGAATGCCTGTGTGGCAGCGAATGCAGTTCCAAGGGACAGTGAAAACTAGCTTCAGCATTCGGTGCTGGCAGCTTTCGTGTGGGCGCAATCGCTGGACGTTTCGAATTTGGCAGCGGGGCTCTGCGAGAGACACATACACAGTGTTGCCCCTTTACGAACCAAAGCTTTTGGGGAAAGCGAATGTCTGTGTGGCAGCGAATGCAGTTCCAAGGGGCAGTGAAAACCAGCTTCAGCATTCGGTGCTGACTGCTTTCGTGTGGGCGAAATCGCTGGACGTTTCGAATTTGGCAGCCGGGCTCTGCGAGAGACACATACACAGTGTTGCCCCTTTACGAAGCAAAGCTTTTGGGGAAAGCGAATGTCTGTGTGGCAGCGAATGCAGTTCCAAGGGACAGTGAAAACCAGCTTCAGCATTCGGTGCTGGCAGCTTTCGTGTGGGCGAAATCGCTGGACGTTTCGAATTTGGCAGCGGGGCTCTGCGAGAGACACATACACAGTGTTGCCCCATTACGAAGCAAAGCTTTTGGGGAAAGCGAATGTCTGTGTGGCAGCGAATGCAGTTCCAAGGGTCAGTGAAAACCAGCTTCAGCATTCGGTGCTGGCAGCTTTCGTGTGGGCGAAATCGCTGGACGTTTCGAATTTGGCAGCCGGGCTCTGCGAGAGACACATACACAGTGTTGCCCCATTACGAAGCAAAGCTTTTGGGGAAAGCGAATGTCTGTGTGGCAGCGAATGCAGTTCCAAGGGACAGTGAAAACCAGCTACGGCATTCCGTGCTGGCAGCTTTCGTGTGGGAGAAATCGCTGGACGTTTCGAATTTGGCAGCCGGGCTCTGCGAGAGACACATACACAGTGTTGCCCCATTACGAAGCAAAGCTTTTGGGGAAAGCGAATGTCTGTGTGGCAGCGAATGCAGTTCCAAGGGACAGTGAAAACCAGCTACAGCATTCCGTGCTGGCAGCTTTCGTGTGGGAGAAATCGCTGGACGTTTCGAATTTGGCAGCCGGGCTCTGCGAGAGACACATACACAGTGTTGCCCCTTTACGAACCAAAGCTTTTGGGGAAAGCGAATGTCTGTGTGGCAGCGAATGCAGTTCCAAGGGACAGTGAAAACCAGCTACAGCATTCCGTGCTGGCAGCTTTCGTGTGGGCGCAATCGCTGGACGTTTCGAATTTGGCAGCCGGGCTCTGCGAGAGACACATACACAGTGTTGCCCCATTACGAAGCAAAGCTTTTGGGGAAAGCGAATGTCTGTGTGGCAGCGAATGCAGTTCCAAGGGGCAGTGAAAACCAGCTTCAGCATTCGGTGCTGGCTGCTTTCGTGTGGGCGAAATCGCTGGACGTTTCGAATTTGGCAGCCGGGCTCTGCGAGAGACACATACACAGTGTTGCCCCTTTACGAAGCAAAGCTTTTGGGGAAAGCGAATGTCTGTGTGGCAGCGAATGCAGTTCCAAGGGACAGTGAAAACCAGCTTCAGCATTCGGTGCTGGCAGCTTTCGTGTGGGCGCAATCGCTGGACGTTTCGAATTTGGTAGCGGGGCTCTGCGAGAGACACATACACAGTGTTGCCCCATTACGAAGCAAAGCTTTTGGGGAAAGCGAATGTCTGTGTGGCAGCGAATGCAGTTCCAAGGGGCAGTGAAAACCAGCTTCAGCATTCGGTGCTGGCAGCTTTCGTGTGGGCGAAATCGCTGGACGTTTCGAATTTGGCAGCCGGGCTCTGCGAGAGACACATACACAGTGTTGCCCCATTACGAAGCAAAGCTTTTGGGGAAAGCGAATGTCTGTGTGGCAGCGAATGCAGTTCCAAGGGACAGTGAAAACCAGCTACTGCATTCCGTGCTGGCAGCTTTCGTGTGGGAGAAATCGCTGGACGTTTCGAATTTGGCAGCCGGGCTCTGCGAGAGACACATACACAGTGTTGCCCCATTACGAACCAAAGCTTTTGGTGAAAGCGAATGTCTGTGTGGCAGCGAATGCAGTTCCAAGGGGCAGTGAAAACCAGCTTCAGCATTCGGTGCTGGCAGCTTTCGTGTGGGCGCAATCGCTGGACGTTTCGAATTTGGTAGCGGTGCTCTGCGAGAGACACATACACAGTGTTGCCCCATTACGAAGCAAAGCTTTTGGGGAAAGCGAATGTCTGTGTGGCAGCGAATGCAGTTCCAAGGGACAGTGAAAACCAGCTACTGCATTCCGTGCTGGCAGCTTTCGTGTGGGAGAAATCGCTGGACGTTTCGAATTTGGCAGCCGGGCTCTGCGAGAGACACATACACAGTGTTGCCCCATTACGAACCAAAGCTTTTGGGGAAAGCGAATGCCTGTGTGGCAGCGAATGCAGTTCCAAGGGACAGTGAAAACTAGCTTCAGCATTCGGTGCTGGCAGCTTTCGTGTGGGCGCAATCGCTGGACGTTTCGAATTTGGCAGCGGGGCTCTGCGAGAGACACATACACAGTGTTGCCCCATTACGCAGCAAAGCTTTTGGGGAAAGCGAATGTTTGTGTGGCAGCGAATGCAGTTCCAAGGGACAGTGAAAACCAGCTACAGCATTCCGTGCTGGCAGCTTTCGTGTGGGCGCAATCGCTGGACTTTTCGAATTTGGCAGCCGGGCTCTGCGAGAGACACATACACAGTGTTGCCCCAGTACGAAGCAAAGCTTTTGGGGAAAGCGAATGTCTGTGTGGCAGCGAATGCAGTTCCAAGGGGCAGTGAAAACCAGCTTCAGCATTCGGTGCTGGCAGCTTTCGTGTGGGCGAAATCGCTGGACGTTTCGAATTTGGCAGCCGGGCTCTGCGAGAGACACATACACAGTGTTGCCCCTTTACGAAGCAAAGCTTTTGGGGAAAGCGAATGTCTGTGTGGCAGCGAATGCAGTTCCAATGGACAGTGAAAACCAGCTTCAGCATTCGGTGCTGGCAGCTTTTGTGTGGGCGCAATCGCTGGACGTTTCGAATTTGGTAGCGGTGCTCTGCGAGAGACACATACACAGTGTTGCCCCATTACCAAGCAAAGCTTTTGGGGAAAGCGAATGTCTGTGTGGCAGCGAATGCAGTTCCAAGGGACAGTGAAAACCAGCTACAGCATTCCGTGCTGGCAGCTTTCGTGTGGGCGCAATCGCTGGACGTTTCGAATTTGGCAGCCGGGCTCTGCGAGAGACACATACACAGTGTTGCCCCATTACGAAGCAAAGCTTTTGGGGAAAGCGAATGTCTGTGTGGCAGCGAATGCAGTTCCAAGGGGCAGTGAAAACCAGCTTCAGCATTCGGTGCTGGCAGCTTTCGTGTGGGAGAAATCGCTGGACGTTTCGAATTTGGCAGCGGGGCTCTGCGAGAGACACATACACAGTGTTGCCCCATTACCAAGCAAAGCTTTTGGGGAAAGCGAATGTCTGTGTGGCAGCGAATGCAGTTCCAAGGGACAGTGAAAACCAGCTACAGCATTCCGTGCTGGCAGCTTTCGTGTGGGAGAAATCGCTGGACGTTTCGAATTTGGCAGCGGGGCTCTGCGAGAGACACATACACAGTGTTGCCCCTTTACGAAGCAAAGCTTTTGGGGAAAGCGAATGTCTGTGTGGCAGCGAATGCAGTTCCAAGGGACAGTGAAAACCAGCTACAGCATTCCGTGCTGGCAGCTTTCGTGTGGGCGCAATCGCTGGACGTTTCGAATTTGGCAGCCGGGCTCTGCGAGAGACACATACACAGTGTTGCCCCATTACCAAGCAAAGCTTTTGGGGAAAGCGAATGTCTGTGTGGCAGCGAATGCAGTTCCAAGGGACAGTGAAAACCAGCTACTGCATTTCGTGCTGGCAGCTTTCGTGTGGGAGAAATCGCTGGACGTTTCGAATTTGGCAGCGGGGCTCTGCGAGAGACACATACACAGTGTTGCCCCATTACGAAGCAAAGCTTTTGGGGAAAGCGAATGTCTGTGTGGCAGCGAATGCAGTTCCAAGGGGCAGTGAAAACCAGCTTCAGCATTCGGTGCTGGCAGCTTTCGTGTGGGCGCAATCGCTGGACGTTTCGAATTTGGTAGCGGGGCTCTGCGAGAGACACATACACAGTGTTGCCCCATTACCAAGCAAAGCTTTTGGGGAAAGCGAATGTCTGTGTGGCAGCGAATGCAGTTCCAAGGGGCAGTGAAAACCAGCTTCAGCATTCGGTGCTGGCAGCTTTCGTGTGGGCGAAATCGCTGGACGTTTCGAATTTGGCAGCCGGGCTCTGCGAGAGACACATACACAGTGTTGCCCCATTACCAAGCAAAGCTTTTGGGGAAAGCGAATGTCTGTGTGGCAGCGAATGCAGTTCCAAGGGGCAGTGAAAACCAGCTTCAGCATTCGGTGCTGGCAGCTTTCGTGTGGGCGAAATCGCTGGACGTTTCGAATTTGGCAGCGGTGCTCTGCGAGAGACACATACACAGTGTTGCCCCATTACGAAGCAAAGCTTTTGGGGAAAGCGAATGTCTGTGTGGCAGCGAATGCAGTTCCAAGGGACAGGGAAAACCAGCTACTGCATTCCGTGCTGGCAGCTTTCGTGTGGGAGAAATCGCTGGACGTTTCGAATTTGGCAGCCGGGCTCTGCGAGAGACACATACACAGTGTTGCCCCATTACGAACCAAAGCTTTTGGGGAAAGCGAATGTCTGTGTGGCAGCGAATGCAGTTCCAAGGGACAGTGAAAACCAGCTACAGCATTCCGTGCTGGCAGCTTTCGTGTGGGCGCAATCGCTGGACGTTTCGAATTTGGCAGCCGGGCTCTGCGAGAGACACATACACAGTGTTCCCCATTACGAAGCAAAGCTTTTGGGGAAAGCGAATGTCTGTGTGGCAGCGAATGCAGTTCCAAGGGGCAGTGAAAACCAGCTACAGCATTCTGTGCTGGCAGCTTTCATGTGGGAGAAATCGCTGGACGTTTCGAATTTGGCAGCGGGGCTCTGCGAGAGACACAAACACAGTGTTCCCCATTACGAAGCAAAGCTTTTGGGGAAAGCGAATGTCTGTGTGGCAGCGAATGCAGTTCCAAGGGACAGTGAAAACCAGCTTCAGCATTCCGTGCTGGCAGCTTTCGTGTGGGAGAAATCGCTGGACGTTTCGAATTTGGCAGCCGGGCTCTGCGAGAGACACATACACAGTGTTGCCCCATTACGAACCAAAGCTTTTGGGGAAAGCGAATGTCTGTGTGGCAGCGAATGCAGTTCCAAGGGACAGTGAAAACCAGCTACAGCATTCCGTGCTGGCAGCTTTCGTGTGGGCGAAATCGCTGGACGTTTCGAATTTGGCAGCCGGGCTCTGCGAGAGACACATACACAGTGTTGCCCCATTACGAACCAAAGCTTTTGGGGAAAGCGAATGCCTGTGTGGCAGCGAATGCAGTTCCAAGGGACAGTGAAAACTAGCTTCAGCATTCGGTGCTGGCAGCTTTCGTGTGGGCGCAATCGCTGGACGTTTCGAATTTGGCAGCGGGGCTCTGCGAGAGACACATACACAGTGTTGCCCCTTTACGAACCAAAGCTTTTGGGGAAAGCGAATGTCTGTGTGGCAGCGAATGCAGTTCCAAGGGGCAGTGAAAACCAGCTTCAGCATTCGGTGCTGACTGCTTTCGTGTGGGCGAAATCGCTGGACGTTTCGAATTTGGCAGCCGGGCTCTGCGAGAGACACATACACAGTGTTGCCCCTTTACGAAGCAAAGCTTTTGGGGAAAGCGAATGTCTGTGTGGCAGCGAATGCAGTTCCAAGGGACAGTGAAAACCAGCTTCAGCATTCGGTGCTGGCAGCTTTCGTGTGGGCGAAATCGCTGGACGTTTCGAATTTGGCAGCGGGGCTCTGCGAGAGACACATACACAGTGTTGCCCCATTACGAAGCAAAGCTTTTGGGGAAAGCGAATGTCTGTGTGGCAGCGAATGCAGTTCCAAGGGTCAGTGAAAACCAGCTTCAGCATTCGGTGCTGGCAGCTTTCGTGTGGGCGCAATCGCTGGACGTTTCGAATTTGGCAGCCGGGCTCTGCGAGAGACACATACACAGTGTTGCCCCATTACGAAGCAAAGCTTTTGGGGAAAGCGAATGTCTGTGTGGCAGCGAATGCAGTTCCAAGGGACAGTGAAAACCAGCTACGGCATTCCGTGCTGGCAGCTTTCGTGTTGGAGAAATCGCTGGACGTTTCGAATTTGGCAGCCGGGCTCTGCGAGAGACACATACACAGTGTTGCCCCATTACGAAGCAAAGCTTTTGGGGAAAGCGAATGTCTGTGTGGCAGCGAATGCAGTTCCAAGGGACAGTGAAAACCAGCTACAGCATTCCGTGCTGGCAGCTTTCGTGTGGGAGAAATCGCTGGACGTTTCGAATTTGGCAGCCGGGCTCTGCGAGAGACACATACACAGTGTTGCCCCATTACGAACCAAAGCTTTTGGGGAAAGCGAATGTCTGTGTGGCAGCGAATGCAGTTCCAAGGGACAGTGAAAACCAGCTACAGCATTCCGTGCTGGCAGCTTTCGTGTGGGCGAAATCGCTGGACGTTTCGAATTTGGCAGCCGGGCTCTGCGAGAGACACATACACAGTGTTGCCCCATTACGAACCAAAGCTTTTGGGGAAAGCGAATGCCTGTGTGGCAGCGAATGCAGTTCCAAGGGACAGTGAAAACTAGCTTCAGCATTCGGTGCTGGCAGCTTTCGTGTGGGCGCAATCGCTGGACGTTTCGAATTTGGCAGCGGGGCTCTGCGAGAGACACATACACAGTGTTGCCCCTTTACGAACCAAAGCTTTTGGGGAAAGCGAATGTCTGTGTGGCAGCGAATGCAGTTCCAAGGGACAGTGAAAACCAGCTTCAGCATTCGGTGCTGGCAGCTTTCGTGTGGGCGCAATCGCTGGACGTTTCGAATTTGGTAGCGGGGCTCTGCGAGAGACACATACACAGTGTTGCCCCATTACCAAGCAAAGCTTTTGGGGAAAGCGAATGTCTGTGTGGCAGCGAATGCAGTTCCAAGGGGCAGTGAAAACCAGCTACTGCATTTCGTGCTGGCAGCTTTCGTGTGGGCGAAATCGCTGGACGTTTCGAATTTGGCAGCGGGGCTCTGCGAGAGACACATACACAGTGTTGCCCCATTACGAAGCAAAGCTTTTGGGGAAAGCGAATGTCTGTGTGGCAGCGAATGCAGTTCCAAGGGGCAGTGGAAACCAGCTTCAGCATTCGGTGCTGGCAGCTTTCGTGTGGGCGAAATCGCTGGACGTTTCGAATTTGGCAGCGGGGCTCTGCGAGAGACACATACACAGTGTTGCCCCATTACGAAGCAAAGCTTTTGGGGAAAGCGAATGTCTGTGTGGCAGCGAATGCAGTTCCAAGGGACAGTGCAAACCAGCTTCATCATTCGGTGCTGGCAGCTTTCGTGTGGGCGCAATCGCTGGACGTTTCGAATTTGGTAGCGGTGCTCTGCGAGAGACACATACACAGTGTTGCCCCACTACGAAGCAAAGCTTTTGGGGAAAGCGAATGTCTGTGTGGCAGCGAATGCAGTTCCAAGGGGCAGTGAAAACCAGCTTCAGCATTCGGTGCTGGCAGCTTTCGTGTGGGCGCAATCGCTGGACGTTTCGAATTTGGTAGCGGTGCTCTGCGAGAGACACATACACAGTGTTGCCCCATTACGAAGCAAAGCTTTTGGGGAAAGCGAATGTCTGTGTGGCAGCGAATGCAGTTCCAAGGGACAGTGAAAACCAGCTACTGCATTTCGTGCTGGCAGCTTTCGTGTGGGCGAAATCGCTGGACGTTTCGAATTTGGCAGCGGGGCTCTGCGAGAGACACATACACAGTGTTGCCCCATTACGAAGCAAAGCTTTTGGGGAAAGCGAATGTCTGTGTGGCAGCGAATGCAGTTCCAAGGGGCAGTGAAAACCAGCTTCAGCATTCGGTGCTGGCAGCTTTCGTGTGGGCGCAATCGCTGGACGTTTCGAATTTGGTAGCGGGGCTCTGCGAGAGACACATACACAGTGTTGCCCCATTACCAAGCAAAGCTTTTGGGGAAAGCGAATGTCTGTGTGGCAGCGAATGCAGTTCCAAGGGGCAGTGAAAACCAGCTTCAGCATTCGGTGCTGGCAGCTTTCGTGTGGGCGAAATCGCTGGACGTTTCGAATTTGGCAGCCGGGCTCTGCGAGAGACACATACACAGTGTTGCCCCTTTACGAAGCAAAGCTTTTGGGGAAAGCGAATGTCTGTGTGGCAGCGAATGCAGTTCCAAGGGACAGTGAAAACCAGCTACTGCATTCCGTGCTGGCAGCTTTCGTGTGGGAGAAATCGCTGGACGTTTCGAATTTGGCAGCCGGGCTCTGCGAGAGACACATACACAGTGTTGCCCCATTACGAAGCAAAGCTTTTGGGGAAAGCGAATGTCTGTGTGGCAGCGAATGCAGTTCCAAGGGACAGTGAAAACCAGCTTCAGCATTCCGTGCTGGCAGCTTTCGTGTGGGCGCAATCGCTGGACGTTTCGAATTTGGCAGCCGGGCTCTGCGAGAGACACATACACAGTGTTGCCCCATTACGAAGCAAAGCTTTTGGGGAAAGCGAATGTCTGTGTGGCAGCGAATGCAGTTCCAAGGGGCAGTGAAAACCAGCTTCAGCATTCGGTGCTGGCAGCTTTCGTGTGGGCGCAATCGCTGGACGTTTCGAATTTGGCAGCCGGGCTCTGCGAGAGACACATACACAGTGTTCCCCATTACGAAGCAAAGCTTTTGGGGAAAGCGAATGTCTGTGTGGCAGCGAATGCAGTTCCAAGGGACAGTGAAAACCAGCTTCAGCATTCCGTGCTGGCAGCTTTCGTGTGGGCGCAATCGCTGGACGTTTCGAATTTGGTAGCGGGGCTCTGCGAGAGACACATACACAGTGTTGCCCCATTACCAAGCAAAGCTTTTGGGGAAAGCGAATGTCTGTGTGGCAGCGAATGCAGTTCCAAGGGACAGTGAAAACCAGCTACAGCATTCCGTGCTGGCAGCTTTCGTGTGGGCGCAATCGCTGGACGTTTCGAATTTGGCAGCCGGGCTCTGCGAGAGACACATACACAGTGTTGCCCCATTACCAAGCAAAGCTTTTGGGGAAAGCGAATGTCTGTGTGGCAGCGAATGCAGTTCCAAGGGACAGTGAAAACCAGCTACTGCATTTCGTGCTGGCAGCTTTCGTGTGGGCGCAATCGCTGGACGTTTCGAATTTGGCAGCGGGGCTCTGCGAGAGACACATACACAGTGTTGCCCCATTACGAAGCAAAGCTTTTGGGGAAAGCGAATGTCTGTGTGGCAGCGAATGCAGTTCCAAGGGACAGTGAAAACCAGCTACTGCATTTCGTGCTGGCAGCTTTCGTGTGGGCGAAATCGCTGGACGTTTCGAATTTGGCAGCGGGGCTCTGCGAGAGACACATACACAGTGTTGCCCCATTACGAAGCAAAGCTTTTGGGGAAAGCGAATGTCTGTGTGGCAGCGAATGCAGTTCCAAGGGGCAGTGAAAACCAGCTTCAGCATTCGGTGCTGGCAGCTTTCGTGTGGGCGCAATCGCTGGACGTTTCGAATTTGGTAGCGGGGCTCTGCGAGAGACACATACACAGTGTTGCCCCATTACCAAGCAAAGCTTTTGGGGAAAGCGAATGTCTGTGTGGCAGCGAATGCAGTTCCAAGGGGCAGTGAAAACCAGCTTCAGCATTCGGTGCTGGCAGCTTTCGTGTGGGCGAAATCGCTGGACGTTTCGAATTTGGCAGCCGGGCTCTGCGAGAGACACATACACAGTGTTGCCCCTTTACGAAGCAAAGCTTTTGGGGAAAGCGAATGTCTGTGTGGCAGCGAATGCAGTTCCAAGGGACAGTGAAAACCAGCTACTGCATTCCGTGCTGGCAGCTTTCGTGTGGGAGAAATCGCTGGACGTTTCGAATTTGGCAGCCGGGCTCTGCGAGAGACACATACACAGTGTTGCCCCATTACGAAGCAAAGCTTTTGGGGAAAGCGAATGTCTGTGTGGCAGCGAATGCAGTTCCAAGGGACAGTGAAAACCAGCTTCAGCATTCCGTGCTGGCAGCTTTCGTGTGGGCGCAATCGCTGGACGTTTCGAATTTGGCAGCCGGGCTCTGCGAGAGACACATACACAGTGTTGCCCCATTACGAAGCAAAGCTTTTGGGGAAAGCGAATGTCTGTGTGGCAGCGAATGCAGTTCCAAGGGGCAGTGAAAACCAGCTTCAGCATTCGGTGCTGGCAGCTTTCGTGTGGGCGCAATCGCTGGACGTTTCGAATTTGGCAGCCGGGCTCTGCGAGAGACACATACACAGTGTTCCCCATTACGAAGCAAAGCTTTTGGGGAAAGCGAATGTCTGTGTGGCAGCGAATGCAGTTCCAAGGGACAGTGAAAACCAGCTGCAGCATTCGGTGCTGGCAGCTTTCGTGTGGGCGCATTCGCTGGACGTTTCGAATTTGGTAGCGGGGCTCTGCGAGAGACACATACACAGTGTTGCCCCATTACCAAGCAAAGCTTTTGGGGAAAGCGAATGTCTGTGTGGCAGCGAATGCAGTTCCAAGGGACAGTGAAAACCAGCTACAGCATTCCGTGCTGGCAGCTTTCGTGTGGGCGCAATCGCTGGACGTTTCGAATTTGGCAGCCGGGCTCTGCGAGAGACACATACACAGTGTTGCCCCATTACCAAGCAAAGCTTTTGGGGAAAGCGAATGTCTGTGTGGCAGCGAATGCAGTTCCAAGGCACAGTGAAAACCAGCTACTGCATTTCGTGCTGGCAGCTTTCGTGTGGGCGAAATCGCTGGACGTTTCGAATTTGGCAGCGGGGCTCTGCGAGAGACACATACACAGTGTTGCCCCATTACGAAGCCAAGCTTTTGGGGAAAGCGAATGTCTGTGTGGCAGCGAATGCAGTTCCAAGGGTCAGTGAAAACCAGCTTCAGCATTCGGTGCTGGCAGCTTTCGTGTGGGCGAAATCGCTGGACGTTTCGAATTTGGCAGCCGGGCTCTGCGAGAGACACATACACAGTGTTGCCCCATTACGAAGCAAAGCTTTTGGGGAAAGCGAATGTCTGTGTGGCAGCGAATGCAGTTCCAAGGGACAGTGAAAACCAGCTACGGCATTCCGTGCTGGCAGCTTTCGTGTGGGAGAAATCGCTGGACGTTTCGAATTTGGCAGCCGGGCTCTGCGAGAGACACATACACAGTGTTGCCCCATTACGAAGCAAAGCTTTTGGGGAAAGCGAATGTCTGTGTGGCAGCGAATGCAGTTCCAAGGGACAGTGAAAACCAGCTTCAGCATTCGGTGCTGGCAGCTTTCGTGTGGGCGCAATCGCTGGACGTTTCGAATTTGGTAGCGGGGCTCTGCGAGAGACACATACACAGTGTTGCCCCATTACCAAGCAAAGCTTTTGGGGAAAGCGAATGTCTGTGTGGCAGCGAATGCAGTTCCAAGGGACAGTGAAAACCAGCTACAGCATTCCGTGCTGGCAGCTTTCGTGTGGGCGCAATCGCTGGACGTTTCGAATTTGGCAGCCGGGCTCTGCGAGAGACACATACACAGTGTTGCCCCATTACCAAGCAAAGCTTTTGGGGAAAGCGAATGTCTGTGTGGCAGCGAATGCAGTTCCAAGGGGCAGTGAAAACCAGCTACTGCATTTCGTGCTGGCAGCTTTCGTGTGGGCGAAATCGCTGGACGTTTCGAATTTGGCAGCGGGGCTCTGCGAGAGACACATACACAGTGTTGCCCCATTACGAAGCAAAGCTTTTGGGGAAAGCGAATGTCTGTGTGGCAGCGAATGCAGTTCCAAGGGGCAGTGGAAACCAGCTTCAGCATTCGGTGCTGGCAGCTTTCGTGTGGGCGAAATCGCTGGACGTTTCGAATTTGGCAGCCGGGCTCTGCGAGAGACACATACACAGTGTTGCCCCATTACGAAGCAAAGCTTTTGGGGAAAGCGAATGTCTGTGTGGCAGCGAATGCAGTTCCAAGGGGCAGTGAAAACCAGCTTCAGCATTCGGTGCTGGCAGCTTTCGTGTGGGCGAAATCGCTGGACGTTTCGAATTTGGCAGCGGGGCTCTGCGAGAGACACATACACAGTGTTGCCCCATTACGAAGCAAAGCTTTTGGGGAAAGCGAATGTCTGTGTGGCAGCGAATGCAGTTCCAAGGGACAGTGCAAACCAGCTTCATCATTCGGTGCTGGCAGCTTTCGTGTGGGCGCAATCGCTGGACGTTTCGAATTTGGTAGCGGTGCTCTGCGAGAGACACATACACAGTGTTGCCCCACTACGAAGCAAAGCTTTTGGGGAAAGCGAATGTCTGTGTGGCAGCGAATGCAGTTCCAAGGGGCAGTGAAAACCAGCTTCAGCATTCGGTGCTGGCAGCTTTCGTGTGGGCGCAATCGCTGGACGTTTCGAATTTGGTAGCGGTGCTCTGCGAGAGACACATACACAGTGTTGCCCCATTACGAAGCAAAGCTTTTGGGGAAAGCGAATGTCTGTGTGGCAGCGAATGCAGTTCCAAGGGACAGTGAAAACCAGCTACAGCATTCCGTGCTGGCAGCTTTCGTGTGGGCGCAATCGCTGGACGTTTCGAATTTGGCAGCCGGGCTCTGCGAGAGACACATACACAGTGTTGCCCCATTACCAAGCAAAGCTTTTGGGGAAAGCGAATGTCTGTGTGGCAGCGAATGCAGTTCCAAGGGACAGTGAAAACCAGCTACTGCATTTCGTGCTGGCAGCTTTCGTGTGGGCGAAATCGCTGGACGTTTCGAATTTGGCAGCGGGGCTCTGCGAGAGACACATACACAGTGTTGCCCCATTACGAAGCAAAGCTTTTGGGGAAAGCGAATGTCTGTGTGGCAGCGAATGCAGTTCCAAGGGGCAGTGAAAACCAGCTTCAGCATTCGGTGCTGGCAGCTTTCGTGTGGGCGCAATCGCTGGACGTTTCGAATTTGGTAGCGGGGCTCTGCGAGAGACACATACACAGTGTTGCCCCATTACCAAGCAAAGCTTTTGGGGAAAGCGAATGTCTGTGTGGCAGCGAATGCAGTTCCAAGGGGCAGTGAAAACCACCTTCAGCATTCGGTGCTGGCAGCTTTCGTGTGGGCGAAATCGCTGGACGTTTCGAATTTGGCAGCCGGGCTCTGCGAGAGACACATACACAGTGTTGCCCCTTTACGAAGCAAAGCTTTTGGGGAAAGCGAATGTCTGTGTGGCAGCGAATGCAGTTCCAAGGGACAGTGAAAACCAGCTACTGCATTCCGTGCTGGCAGCTTTCGTGTGGGAGAAATCGCTGGACGTTTCGAATTTGGCAGCGGGGCTCTGCGAGAGACACATACACAGTGTTGCCCCATTACGAAGCAAAGCTTTTGGGGAAAGCGAATGTCTGTGTGGCAGCGAATGCAGTTCCAAGGGGCAGTGAAAACCAGCTTCAGCATTCCGTGCTGGCAGCTTTCGTGTGGGCGCAATCGCTGGACGTTTCGAATTTGGCAGCCGGGCTCTGCGAGAGACACATACACAGTGTTGCCCCATTACGAACCAAAGCTTTTGGGGAAAGCGAATGCCTGTGTGGCAGCGAATGCAGTTCCAAGGGACAGTGAAAACTAGCTTCAGCATTCGGTGCTGGCAGCTTTCGTGTGGGCGCAATCGCTGGACGTTTCGAATTTGGCAGCCGGGCTCTGCGAGAGACACATACACAGTGTTCCCCATTACGAAGCAAAGCTTTTGGGGAAAGCGAATGTCTGTGTGGCAGCGAATGCAGTTCCAAGGGACAGTGAAAACCAGCTACAGCATTCCGTGCTGGCAGCTTTCGTGTGGGCGCAATCGCTGGACGTTTCGAATTTGGCAGCCGGGCTCTGCGAGAGACACATACACAGTGTTGCCCCATTACCAAGCAAAGCTTTTGGGGAAAGCGAATGTCTGTGTGGCAGCGAATGCAGTTCCAAGGGACAGTGAAAACCAGCTACTGCATTTCGTGCTGGCAGCTTTCGTGTGGGCGCAATCGCTGGACGTTTCGAATTTGGCAGCGGGGCTCTGCGAGAGACACATACACAGTGTTGCCCCATTACGAAGCAAAGCTTTTGGGGAAAGCGAATGTCTGTGTGGCAGCGAATGCAGTTCCAAGGGACAGTGAAAACCAGCTACTGCATTCCGTGCTGGCAGCTTTCGTGTGGGAGAAATCGCTGGACGTTTCGAATTTGGTAGCGGGGCTCTGCGAGAGACACATACACAGTGTTGCCCCATTACGAAGCAAAGCTTTTGGGGAAAGCGAATGTCTGTGTGGCAGCGAATGCAGTTCCAAGGGACAGTGAAAACCAGCTACAGCATTCCGTGCTGGCAGCTTTCGTGTGGGCGAAATCGCTGGACGTTTCGAATTTGGCAGCCGGGCTCTGCGAGAGACACATACACAGTGTTGCCCCATTACGAACCAAAGCTTTTGGGGAAAGCGAATGCCTGTGTGGCAGCGAATGCAGTTCCAAGGGACAGTGAAAACTAGCTTCAGCATTCGGTGCTGGCAGCTTTCGTGTGGGCGCAATCGCTGGACGTTTCGAATTTGGCAGCGGGGCTCTGCGAGAGACACATACACAGTGTTCCCCATTACGAAGCAAAGCTTTTGGGGAAAGCGAATGTCTGTGTGGCAGCGAATGCAGTTCCAAGGGACAGTGAAAACCAGCTTCAGCATTCGGTGCTGGCAGCTTTCGTGTGGGCGCAATCGCTGGACGTTTCGAATTTGGTAGCGGGGCTCTGCGAGAGACACATACACAGTGTTGCCCCATTACCAAGCAAAGCTTTTGGGGAAAGCGAATGTCTGTGTGGCAGCGAATGCAGTTCCAAGGGACAGTGAAAACCAGCTACAGCATTCCGTGCTGGCAGCTTTCGTGTGGGCGCAATCGCTGGACGTTTCGAATTTGGCAGCCGGGCTCTGCGAGAGACACATACACAGTGTTGCCCCATTACCAAGCAAAGCTTTTGGGGAAAGCGAATGTCTGTGTGGCAGCGAATGCAGTTCCAAGGGGCAGTGAAAACCAGCTACTGCATTTCGTGCTGGCAGCTTTCGTGTGGGCGCAATCGCTGGACGTTTCGAATTTGGCAGCGGGGCTCTGCGAGAGACACATACACAGTGTTGCCCCATTACGAAGCAAAGCTTTTGGGGAAAGCGAATGTCTGTGTAGCAGCGAATGCAGTTCCAAGGGGCAGTGGAAACCAGCTTCAGCATTCGGTGCTAGCAGCTTTCGTGTGGGCGAAATCGCTGGACGTTTCGAATTTGGCAGCCGGGCTCTGCGAGAGACACATACACAGTGTTGCCCCATTACGAAGCAAAGCTTTTGGGGAAAGCGAATGTCTGTGTGGCAGCGAATGCAGTTCCAAGGGGCAGTGAAAACCAGCTTCAGCATTCGGTGCTGGCAGCTTTCGTGTGGGCGAAATCGCTGGACGTTTCGAATTTGGCAGCGGGGCTCTGCGAGAGACACATACACAGTGTTGCCCCATTACGAAGCAAAGCTTTTGGGGAAAGCGAATGTCTGTGTGGCAGCGAATGCAGTTCCAAGGGACAGTGCAAACCAGCTTCATCATTCGGTGCTGGCAGCTTTCGTGTGGGCGCAATCGCTGGACGTTTCGAATTTGGTAGCGGGGCTCTGCGAGAGACACATACACAGTGTTGCCCCACTACGAAGCAAAGCTTTTGGGGAAAGCGAATGTCTGTGTGGCAGCGAATGCAGTTCCAAGGGGCAGTGAAAACCAGCTTCAGCATTCGGTGCTGGCAGCTTTCGTGTGGGCGAAATCGCTGGACGTTTCGAATTTGGCAGCCGGGCTCTGCGAGAGACACATACACAGTGTTGCCCCTTTACGAAGCAAAGCTTTTGGGGAAAGCGAATGTCTGTGTGGCAGCGAATGCAGTTCCAAGGGGCAGTGAAAACCAGCTTCAGCATTCGGTGCTGGCAGCTTTCGTGTGGGCGCAATCGCTGGACGTTTCGAATTTGGCAGCGGGGCTCTGCGAGAGACACATACACAGTGTTGCCCCATTACGAAGCAAAGCTTTTGGGGAAAGCGAATGTCTGTGTGGCAGCGAATGCAGTTCCAAGGGACAGTGAAAACCAGCTACAGCATTCCGTGCTGGCAGCTTTCGTGTGGGCGCAATCGCTGGACGTTTCAAATTTGGCAGCGGGGCTCTGCGAGAGACACATACACAGTGTTGCCCCATTACCAAGCAAAGCTTTTGGGGAAAGCGAATGTCTGTGTGGCAGCGAATGCAGTTCCAAGGGGCAGTGAAAACCAGCTTCAGCATTCGGTGCTGGCAGATTTCGTGTGGGAGAAATCGCTGGACGTTTCGAATTTGGCAGCGGGGCTCTGCGAGAGACACATACAGAGTGTTGCCCCATTACGAAGCAAAGCTTTTGGGGAAAGCGAATGTCTGTGTGGCAGCGAATGCAGTTCCAAGGGACAGTGAAAACCAGCTACTGCATTCCGTGCTGGCAGCTTTCGTGTGGGCGCAATCGCTGGACGTTTCGAATTTGGCAGCGGGGCTCTGCGAGAGACACATACAGAGTGTTGCCCCATTACGAAGCAAAGCTTTTGGGGAAAGCGAATGCCTGTGTGGCAGCGAATGCAGTTCCAAGGGACAGTGAAAACCAGCTACTGCATTCCGTGCTGGCAGCTTTCGTGTGGGAGAAATCGCTGGACGTTTCGAATTTGGCAGCCGGGCTCTGCGAGAGACACATACACAGTGTTGCCCCATTACGAACCAAAGCTTTTGGGGAAAGCGAATGTCTGTGTGGCAGCGAATGCAGTTCCAAGGGACAGTGAAAACCAGCTACAGCATTCCGTGCTGGCAGCTTTCGTGTGGGCGAAATCGCTGGACGTTTCGAATTTGGCAGCGGGGCTCTGCGAGAGACACATACACAGTGTTGCCCCATTACGAAGCAAAGCTTTTGGGGAAAGCGAATGTCTGTGTGGCAGCGAATGCAGTTCCAAGGGGCAGTGAAAACCAGCTTCAGCATTCGGTGCTGGCTGCTTTCGTGTGGGCGAAATCGCTGGACGTTTCGAATTTGGCAGCCGGGCTCTGCGAGAGACACATACACAGTGTTGCCCCTTTACGAAGCAAAGCTTTTGGGGAAAGCGAATGTCTGTGTGGCAGCGAATGCAGTTCCAAGGGACAGTGAAAACCAGCTACTGCATTCCGTGCTGGCAGCTTTCGTGTGGGAGAAATCGCTGGACGTTTCGAATTTGGCAGCCGGGCTCTGCGAGAGACACATACACAGTGTTGCCCCATTACGAAGCAAAGCTTTTGGGGAAAGCGAATGTCTGTGTGGCAGCGAATGCAGTTCCAAGGGACAGTGAAAACCAGCTACAGCATTCCGTGCTGGCAGCTTTCGTGTGGGCGAAATCGCTGGACGTTTCGAATTTGGCAGCGGGGCTCTGCGAGAGACACATACACAGTGTTGCCCCATTACGAACCAAAGCTTTTGGGGAAAGCGAATGCCTGTGTGGCAGCGAATGCAGTTCCAAGGGACAGTGAAAACTAGCTTCAGCATTCGGTGCTGGCAGCTTTCGTGTGGGCGCAATCGCTGGACGTTTCGAATTTGGCAGCGGGGCTCTGCGAGAGACACATACACAGTGTTCCCCATTACGAAGCAAAGCTTTTGGGGAAAGCGAATGTCTGTGTGGCAGCGAATGCAGTTCCAAGGGACAGTGAAAACCAGCTTCAGCATTCGGTGCTGGCAGCTTTCGTGTGGGCGCAATCGCTGGACGTTTCGAATTTGGTAGCGGGGCTCTGCGAGAGACACATACACAGTGTTGCCCCATTACCAAGCAAAGCTTTTGGGGAAAGCGAATGTCTGTGTGGCAGCGAATGCAGTTCCAAGGGACAGTGAAAACCAGCTACAGCATTCCGTGCTGGCAGCTTTCGTGTGGGCGCAATCGCTGGACGTTTCGAATTTGGCAGCCGGGCTCTGCGAGAGACACATACACAGTGTTGCCCCATTACCAAGCAAAGCTTTTGGGGAAAGCGAATGTCTGTGTGGCAGCGAATGCAGTTCCAAGGGGCAGTGAAAACCAGCTACTGCATTTCGTGCTGGCAGCTTTCGTGTGGGCGAAATCGCTGGACGTTTCGAATTTGGCAGCGGGGCTCTGCGAGAGACACATACACAGTGTTGCCCCATTACGAAGCAAAGCTTTTGGGGAAAGCGAATGTCTGTGTGGCAGCGAATGCAGTTCCAAGGGGCAGTGGAAACCAGCTTCAGCATTCGGTGCTGGCAGCTTTCGTGTGGGCGAAATCGCTGGACGTTTCGAATTTGGCAGCCGGGCTCTGCGAGAGACACATACACAGTGTTGCCCCATTACGAAGCAAAGCTTTTGGGGAAAGCGAATGTCTGTGTGGCAGCGAATGCAGTTCCAAGGGGCAGTGAAAACCAGCTTCAGCATTCGGTGCTGGCAGCTTTCGTGTGGGCGAAATCGCTGGACGTTTCGAATTTGGCAGCGGGGCTCTGCGAGAGACACATACACAGTGTTGCCCCATTACGAAGCAAAGCTTTTGGGGAAAGCGAATGTCTGTGTGGCAGCGAATGCAGTTCCAAGGGACAGTGCAAACCAGCTTCATCATTCGGTGCTGGCAGCTTTCGTGTGGGCGCAATCGCTGGACGTTTCGAATTTGGTAGCGGTGCTCTGCGAGAGACACATACACAGTGTTGCCCCACTACGAAGCAAAGCTTTTGGGGAAAGCGAATGTCTGTGTGGCAGCGAATGCAGTTCCAAGGGGCAGTGAAAACCAGCTTCAGCATTCCGTGCTGGCAGCTTTCGTGTGGGCGAAATCGCTGGACGTTTCGAATTTGGCAGCCGGGCTCTGCGAGAGACACATACACAGTGTTGCCCCTTTACGAAGCAAAGCTTTTGGGGAAAGCGAATGTCTGTGTGGCAGCGAATGCAGTTCCAAGGGGCAGTGAAAACCAGCTACAGCATTCCGTGCTGGCAGCTTTCGTGTGGGCGCAATCGCTGGACGTTTCGAATTTGGTAGCGGTGCTCTGCGAGAGACACATACACAGTGTTGCCCCATTACGAAGCAAAGCTTTTGGGGAAAGCGAATGTCTGTGTGGCAGCGAATGCAGTTCCAAGGGACAGTGAAAACCAGCTACAGCATTCCGTGCTGGCAGCTTTCGTGTGGGCGCAATCGCTGGACGTTTCGAATTTGGCAGCGGGGCTCTGCGAGAGACACATACACTGTGTTGCCCCATTACCAAGCAAAGCTTTTGGGGAAAGCGAATGTCTGTGTGGCAGCGAATGCAGTTCCAAGGGGCAGTGAAAACCAGCTTCAGCATTCGGTGCTGGCAGATTTCGTGTGGGAGAAATCGCTGGACGTTTCGAATTTACAGCGGGGCTCTGCGAGAGACACATACACAGTGTTGCCCCATTACCAAGCAAAGCTTTTGGGGAAAGCGAATGTCTGTGTGGCAGCGAATGCAGTTCCAAGGGGCAGTGAAAACCAGCTTCAGCATTCGGTGCTGGCAGCTTTCGTGTGGGCGAAATCGCTGGACGTTTCGAATTTGGCAGCGGGGCTCTGCGAGAGACACATACACAGTGTTGCCCCATTACGAAGCAAAGCTTTTGGGGAAAGCGAATGTCTGTGTGGCAGCGAATGCAGTTCCAAGGGACAGTGCAAACCAGCTTCATCATTCGGTGCTGGCAGCTTTCGTGTGGGCGCAATCGCTGGACGTTTCGAATTTGGTAGCGGGGCTCTGCGAGAGACACATACACAGTGTTGCCCCACTACGAAGCAAAGCTTTTGGGGAAAGCGAATGTCTGTGTGGCAGCGAATGCAGTTCCAAGGGGCAGTGAAAACCAGCTTCAGCATTCGGTGCTGGCAGCTTTCGTGTGGGCGAAATCGCTGGACGTTTCGAATTTGGCAGCCGGGCTCTGCGAGAGACACATACACAGTGTTGCCCCTTTACGAAGCAAAGCTTTTGGGGAAAGCGAATGTCTGTGTGGCAGCGAATGCAGTTCCAAGGGGCAGTGAAAACCAGCTTCAGCATTCGGTGCTGGCAGCTTTCGTGTGGGCGCAATCGCTGGACGTTTCGAATTTGGCAGCGGGGCTCTGCGAGAGACACATACACAGTGTTGCCCCATTACGAAGCAAAGCTTTTGGGGAAAGCGAATGTCTGTGTGGCAGCGAATGCAGTTCCAAGGGACAGTGAAAACCAGCTACAGCATTCCGTGCTGGCAGCTTTCGTGTGGGCGCAATCGCTGGACGTTTCGAATTTGGCAGCGGGGCTCTGCGAGAGACACATACACAGTGTTGCCCCATTACCAAGCAAAGCTTTTGGGGAAAGCGAATGTCTGTGTGGCAGCGAATGCAGTTCCAAGGGGCAGTGAAAACCAGCTTCAGCATTCGGTGCTGGCAGATTTCGTGTGGGAGAAATCGCTGGACGTTTCGAATTTGGCAGCGGGGCTCTGCGAGAGACACATACACAGTGTTGCCCCATTACCAAGCAAAGCTTTTGGGGAAAGCGAATGTCTGTGTGGCAGCGAATGCAGTTCCAAGGGACAGTGAAAACCAGCTACTGCATTCCGTGCTGGCAGCTTTCGTGTGGGCGCAATCGCTGGACGTTTCGAATTTGGCAGCGGGGCTCTGCGAGAGACACATACAGAGTGTTGCCCCATTACGAAGCAAAGCTTTTGGGGAAAGCGAATGCCTGTGTGGCAGCGAATGCAGTTCCAAGGGACAGTGAAAACCAGCTACTGCATTCCGTGCTGGCAGCTTTCGTGTGGGAGAAATCGCTGGACGTTTCGAATTTGGCAGCCGGGCTCTGCGAGAGACACATACACAGTGTTGCCCCATTACGAACCAAAGCTTTTGGGGAAAGCGAATGTCTGTGTGGCAGCGAATGCAGTTCCAAGGGACAGTGAAAACCAGCTACAGCATTCCGTGCTGGCAGCTTTCGTGTGGGCGAAATCGCTGGACGTTTCGAATTTGGCAGCGGGGCTCTGCGAGAGACACATACACAGTGTTGCCCCATTACGAAGCAAAGCTTTTGGGGAAAGCGAATGTCTGTGTGGCAGCGAATGCAGTTCCAAGGGGCAGTGAAAACCAGCTTCAGCATTCGGTGCTGGCTGCTTTCGTGTGGGCGAAATCGCTGGACGTTTCGAATTATGGCAGCCGGGCTCTGCGAGAGACACATACACAGTGTTGCCCCTTTACGAAGCAAAGCTTTTGGGGAAAGCGAATGTCTGTGTGGCAGCGAATGCAGTTCCAAGGGACAGTGAAAACCAGCTACTGCATTCCGTGCTGGCAGCTTTCGTGTGGGAGAAATCGCTGGACGTTTCGAATTTGGCAGCCGGGCTCTGCGAGAGACACATACACAGTGTTGCCCCATTACGAAGCAAAGCTTTTGGGGAAAGCGAATGTCTGTGTGGCAGCGAATGCAGTTCCAAGGGACAGTGAAAACCAGCTACAGCATTCCGTGCTGGCAGCTTTCGTGTGGGCGAAATCGCTGGACGTTTCGAATTTGGCAGCGGGGCTCTGCGAGAGACACATACACAGTGTTGCCCCATTACGAACCAAAGCTTTTGGGGAAAGCGAATGCCTGTGTGGCAGCGAATGCAGTTCCAAGGGACAGTGAAAACTAGCTTCAGCATTCGGTGCTGGCAGCTTTCGTGTGGGCGCAATCGCTGGACGTTTCGAATTTGGCAGCGGGGCTCTGCGAGAGACACATACACAGTGTTCCCCATTACGAAGCAAAGCTTTTGGGGAAAGCGAATGTCTGTGTGGCAGCGAATGCAGTTCCAAGGGACAGTGAAAACCAGCTTCAGCATTCGGTGCTGGCAGCTTTCGTGTGGGCGCAATCGCTGGACGTTTCGAATTTGGTAGCGGGGCTCTGCGAGAGACACATACACAGTGTTGCCCCATTACCAAGCAAAGCTTTTGGGGAAAGCGAATGTCTGTGTGGCAGCGAATGCAGTTCCAAGGGACAGTGAAAACCAGCTACAGCATTCCGTGCTGGCAGCTTTCGTGTGGGCGCAATCGCTGGACGTTTCGAATTTGGCAGCCGGGCTCTGCGAGAGACACATACACAGTGTTGCCCCATTACCAAGCAAAGCTTTTGGGGAAAGCGAATGTCTGTGTGGCAGCGAATGCAGTTCCAAGGGGCAGTGAAAACCAGCTACTGCATTTCGTGCTGGCAGCTTTCGTGTGGGCGAAATCGCTGGACGTTTCGAATTTGGCAGCGGGGCTCTGCGAGAGACACATACACAGTGTTGCCCCATTACGAAGCAAAGCTTTTGGGGAAAGCGAATGTCTGTGTGGCAGCGAATGCAGTTCCAAGGGGCAGTGGAAACCAGCTTCAGCATTCGGTGCTGGCAGCTTTCGTGTGGGCGAAATCGCTGGACGTTTCGAATTTGGCAGCCGGGCTCTGCGAGAGACACATACACAGTGTTGCCCCATTACGAAGCAAAGCTTTTGGGGAAAGCGAATGTCTGTGTGGCAGCGAATGCAGTTCCAAGGGGCAGTGAAAACCAGCTTCAGCATTCGGTGCTGGCAGCTTTCGTGTGGGCGAAATCGCTGGACGTTTCGAATTTGGCAGCGGGGCTCTGCGAGAGACACATACACAGTGTTGCCCCATTACGAAGCAAAGCTTTTGGGGAAAGCGAATGTCTGTGTGGCAGCGAATGCAGTTCCAAGGGACAGTGCAAACCAGCTTCATCATTCGGTGCTGGCAGCTTTCGTGTGGGCGCAATCGCTGGACGTTTCGAATTTGGTAGCGGTGCTCTGCGAGAGACACATACACAGTGTTGCCCCACTACGAAGCAAAGCTTTTGGGGAAAGCGAATGTCTGTGTGGCAGCGAATGCAGTTCCAAGGGGCAGTGAAAACCAGCTTCAGCATTCCGTGCTGGCAGCTTTCGTGTGGGCGAAATCGCTGGACGTTTCGAATTTGGCAGCCGGGCTCTGCGAGAGACACATACACAGTGTTGCCCCTTTACGAAGCAAAGCTTTTGGGGAAAGCGAATGTCTGTGTGGCAGCGAATGCAGTTCCAAGGGGCAGTGAAAACCAGCTACAGCATTCCGTG
This sequence comes from Mycteria americana, assembly GCF_035582795.1. Classification (NCBI taxonomy): domain Eukaryota; kingdom Metazoa; phylum Chordata; class Aves; order Ciconiiformes; family Ciconiidae; genus Mycteria; species Mycteria americana. The sequence continues at coordinate 10,864,981 of NC_134383.1, forward strand.
CTGGCAGCTTTCGTGTGGGCGCAATCGCTGGACGTTTCGAATTTGGTAGCGGTGCTCTGCGAGAGACACATACACAGTGTTGCCCCATTACGAAGCAAAGCTTTTGGGGAAAGCGAATGTCTGTGTGGCAGCGAATGCAGTTCCAAGGGACAGTGAAAACCAGCTACAGCATTCCGTGCTGGCAGCTTTCGTGTGGGCGCAATCGCTGGACGTTTCGAATTTGGCAGCGGGGCTCTGCGAGAGACACATACACTGTGTTGCCCCATTACCAAGCAAAGCTTTTGGGGAAAGCGAATGTCTGTGTGGCAGCGAATGCAGTTCCAAGGGGCAGTGAAAACCAGCTTCAGCATTCGGTGCTGGCAGATTTCGTGTGGGAGAAATCGCTGGACGTTTCGAATTTACAGCGGGGCTCTGCGAGAGACACATACACAGTGTTGCCCCATTACCAAGCAAAGCTTTTGGGGAAAGCGAATGTCTGTGTGGCAGCGAATGCAGTTCCAAGGGACAGTGAAAACCAGCTACTGCATTCCGTGCTGGCAGCTTTCGTGTGGGCGCAATCGCTGGACGTTTCGAATTTGGCAGCGGGGCTCTGCGAGAGACACATACAGAGTGTTGCCCCATTACGAAGCAAAGCTTTTGGGGAAAGCGAATGTCTGTGTGGCAGCGAATGCAGTTCCAAGGGACAGTGAAAACCAGCTTCAGCATTCGATGCTGGCAGCTTTCGTGTGGGCGCAATCGCTGGACGTTTCGAATTTGGCAGCCGGGCTCTGCGAGAGACACATACACAGTGTTGCCCCATTACGAACCAAAGCTTTTGGGGAAAGCGAATGCCTGTGTGGCAGCGAATGCAGTTCCAAGGGACAGTGAAAACTAGCTTCAGCATTCGGTGCTGGCAGCTTTCGTGTGGGCGCAATCGCTGGACGTTTCGAATTTGGCAGCGGGGCTCTGCGAGAGACACATACACAGTGTTCCCCATTACGAAGCAAAGCTTTTGGGGAAAGCGAATGTCTGTGTGGCAGCGAATGCAGTTCCAAGGGACAGTGAAAACCAGCTTCAGCATTCGGTGCTGGCAGCTTTCGTGTGGGTGCAATCGCTGGACGTTTCGAATTTGGTAGCGGGGCTCTGCGAGAGACACATACACAGTGTTGCCCCATTACGAAGCAAAGCTTTTGGGGAAAGCGAATGTCTGTGTGGCAGCGAATGCAGTTCCAAGGGACAGTGAAAACCAGCTACAGCATTCCGTGCTGGCAGCTTTCGTGTGGGCGCAATCGCTGGACGTTTCGAATTTGGCAGCCGGGCTCTGCGAGAGACACATACACAGTGTTGCCCCATTACCAAGCAAAGCTTTTGGGGAAAGCGAATGTCTGTGTGGCAGCGAATGCAGTTCCAAGGGGCAGTGAAAACCAGCTACTGCATTTCGTGCTGGCAGCTTTCGTGTGGGCGAAATCGCTGGACGTTTCGAATTTGGCAGCGGGGCTCTGCGAGAGACACATACACAGTGTTGCCCCATTACGAAGCAAAGCTTTTGGGGAAAGCGAATGTCTGTGTGGCAGCGAATGCAGTTCCAAGGGACAGTGAAAACCAGCTACTGCATTCCGTGCTGGCAGCTTTCGTGTGGGAGAAATCGCTGGACGTTTCGAATTTGGCAGCCGGGCTCTGCGAGGGACACATACACAGTGTTGCCCCATTACCAAGCAAAGCTTTTGGGGAAAGCGAATGTCTGTGTGGCAGCGAATGCAGTTCCAAGGGACAGTGAAAACCAGCTACAGCATTCCGTGCTGGCAGCTTTCGTGTGGGCGAAATCGCTGGACGTTTCGAATTTGGCAGCCGGGCTCTGCGAGAGACACATACACAGTGTTGCCCCATTACCAAGCAAAGCTTTTGGGGAAAGCGAATGCCTGTGTGGCAGCGAATGCAGTTCCAAGGGACAGTGAAAACTAGCTTCAGCATTCGGTGCTGGCAGCTTTCGTGTGGGCGCAATCGCTGGACGTTTCGAATTTGGCAGCGGGGCTCTGCGAGAGACACATACACAGTGTTCCCCATTACGAAGCAAAGCTTTTGGGGAAAGCGAATGTCTGTGTGGCAGCGAATGCAGTTCCAAGGGACAGTGAAAACCAGCTTCAGCATTCGGTGCTGGCAGCTTTCGTGTGGGCGCAATCGCTGGACGTTTCGAATTTGGCAGCCGGGCTCTGCGAGAGACACATACACAGTGTTGCCCCATTACCAAGCAAAGCTTTTGGGGAAAGCGAATGTCTGTGTGGCAGCGAATGCAGTTCCAAGGGACAGTGAAAACCAGCTACAGCATTCCGTGCTGGCAGCTTTCGTGTGGGCGCAATCGCTGGACGTTTCGAATTTGGCAGCGGGGCTCTGCGAGAGACACATACACAGTGTTGCCCCATTACCAAGCAAAGCTTTTGGGGAAAGCGAATGTCTGTGTGGCAGCGAATGCAGTTCCAAGGGGCAGTGAAAACCAGTTACGGCATTTCGTGCTGGCAGCTTTAGTGTGGGCGCAATCGCTGGACGTTTCGAATTTGGCAGCGGGGCTCTGCGAGAGACACATACACAGTGTTGCCCCATTACGAAGCAAAGCTTTTGGGGAAAGCGAATGTCTGTGTGGCAGCGAATGCAGTTCCAAGGGGCAGTGAAAACCAGCTTCAGCATTCGGTGCTGGCAGCTTTCGTGTGGGAGAAATCGCTGGACGTTTCGAATTTGGCAGCCGGGCTCTGCGAGAGACACATACACAGTGTTGCCCCATTACGAAGCAAAGCTTTTGGGGAAAGCGAATGTCTGTGTGGCAGCGAATGCAGTTCCAAGGGGCAGTGAAAACCAGCTTCAGCATTCGGTGCTGGCAGCTTTCGTGTGGGCGAAATCGCTGGACGTTTCGAATTTGGCAGCGGGGCTCTGCGAGAGACACATACAGAGTGTTGCCCCATTACGAAGCAAAGCTTTTGGGGAAAGCGAATGTCTGTGTGGCAGCGAATGCAGTTCCAAGGGACAGTGCAAACCAGCTTCAGCATTCGGTGCTGGCAGCTTTCGTGTGGGCGCAATCGCTGGACGTTTCGAATTTGGTAGCGGTGCTCTGCGAGAGACACATACACAGTGTTGCCCCACTACGAAGCAAAGCTTTTGGGGAAAGCGAATGTCTGTGTGGCAGCGAATGCAGTTCCAAGGGGCAGTGAAAACCAGCTTCAGCATTCGGTGCTGGCAGCTTTCGTGTGGGCGAAATCGCTGGACGTTTCGAATTTGGCAGCGGGGCTCTGCGAGAGACACATACAGAGTGTTGCCCCATTACGAAGCAAAGCTTTTGGGGAAAGCGAATGCCTGTGTGGCAGCGAATGCAGTTCCAAGGGACAGTGAAAACCAGCTACTGCATTCCGTGCTGGCAGCTTTCGTGTGGGAGAAATCGCTGGACGTTTCGAATTTGGCAGCCGGGCTCTGCGAGAGACACATACACAGTGTTGCCCCATTACGAACCAAAGCTTTTGGGGAAAGCGAATGTCTGTGTGGCAGCGAATGCAGTTCCAAGGGACAGTGAAAACCAGCTACAGCATTCCGTGCTGGCAGCTTTCGTGTGGGCGAAATCGCTGGACGTTTCGAATTTGGCAGCCGGGCTCTGCGAGAGACACATACACAGTGTTGCCCCATTACGAAGCAAAGCTTTTGGGGAAAGCGAATGTCTGTGTGGCAGCGAATGCAGTTCCAAGGGGCAGTGAAAACCAGCTTCAGCATTCGGTGCTGGCTGCTTTCGTGTGGGCGAAATCGCTGGACGTTTCGAATTTGGCAGCGGGGCTCTGCGAGAGACACATACACAGTGTTGCCCCTTTACGAAGCAAAGCTTTTGGGGAAAGCGAATGTCTGTGTGGCAGCGAATGCAGTTCCAAGGGACAGTGAAAACCAGCTTCAGCATTCGGTGCTGGCAGCTTTCGTGTGGGCGCAATCGCTGGACGTTTCGAATTTGGTAGCGGGGCTCTGCGAGAGACACATACACAGTGTTGCCCCATTACGAAGCAAAGCTTTTGGGGAAAGCGAATGCCTGTGTGGCAGCGAATGCAGTTCCAAGGGACAGTGAAAACCAGCTACAGCATTCCGTGCTGGCAGCTTTCGTGTGGGCGCAATCGCTGGACGTTTCGAATTTGGCAGCCGGGCTCTGCGAGAGACACATACACAGTGTTGCCCCATTACCAAGCAAAGCTTTTGGGGAAAGCGAATGTCTGTGTGGCAGCGAATGCAGTTCCAAGGGGCAGTGAAAACCAGCTTCAGCATTCGGTGCTGGCAGCTTTCGTGTGGGCGAAATCGCTGGACGTTTCGAATTTGGCAGCCGGGCTCTGCGAGAGACACATACACAGTGTTGCCCCTTTACGAAGCAAAGCTTTTGGGGAAAGCGAATGTCTGTGTGGCAGCGAATGCAGTTCCAAGGGACAGTGAAAACCAGCTACTGCATTCCGTGCTGGCAGCTTTCGTGTGGGAGAAATCGCTGGACGTTTCGAATTTGGCAGCCGGGCTCTGCGAGAGACACATACACAGTGTTGCCCCATTACGAAGCAAAGCTTTTGGGGAAAGCGAATGTCTGTGTGGCAGCGAATGCAGTTCCAAGGGATAGTGAAAACCAGCTACAGCATTCCGTGCTGGCAGCTTTCGTGTGGGCGAAATCGCTGGACGTTTCGAATTTGGCAGCCGGGCTCTGCGAGAGACACATACACAGTGTTGCCCCATTACGAAGCAAAGCTTTTGGGGAAAGCGAATGTCTGTGTGGCAGCGAATGCAGTTCCAAATGACAGTGAAAACTAGCTTCAGCATTCGGTGCTGGCAGCTTTCGTGTGGGCGCAATCGCTGGACGTTTCGAATTTGGCAGCGGGGCTCTGCGAGAGACACATACACAGTGTTGCCCCTTTACGAACCAAAGCTTTTGGGGAAAGCGAATGTCTGTGTGGCAGCGAATGCAGTTCCAAGGGACAGTGAAAACCAGCTACAGCATTCCGTGCTGGCAGCTTTCGTGTGGGCGCAATCGCTGGACGTTTCGAATTTGGCAGCCGGGCTCTGCGAGAGACACATACACAGTGTTGCCCCATTACCAAGCAAAGCTTTTGGGGAAAGCGAATGTCTGTGTGGCAGCGAATGCAGTTCCAAGGGGCAGTGAAAACCAGCTACTGCATTTCGTGCTGGCAGCTTTCGTGTGGGCGAAATCGCTGGACGTTTCGAATTTGGCAGCGGGGCTCTGCGAGAGACACATACACAGTGTTGCCCCATTACGAAGCAAAGCTTTTGGGGAAAGCGAATGTCTGTGTGGCAGCGAATGCAGTTCCAAGGGGCAGTGAAAACCAGCTTCAGCATTCGGTGCTGGCAGCTTTCGTGTGGGCGAAATCGCTGGACGTTTCGAATTTGGCAGCCGGGCTCTGCGAGAGACACATACACAGTGTTGCCCCTTTACGAAGCAAAGCTTTTGGGGAAAGCGAATGTCTGTGTGGCAGCGAATGCAGTTCCAAGGGGCAGTGAAAACCAGCTTCAGCATTCGGTGCTGGCAGCTTTCGTGTGGGCGCAATCGCTGGACGTTTCGAATTTGGTAGCGGTGCTCTGCGAGAGACACATACACAGTGTTGCCCCATTACGAAGCAAAGCTTTTGGGGAAAGCGAATGTCTGTGTGGCAGCGAATGCAGTTCCAAGGGACAGTGAAAACCAGCTACAGCATTCCGTGCTGGCAGCTTTCGTGTGGGCGCAATCGCTGGACGTTTCGAATTTGGCAGCGGGGCTCTGCGAGAGACACATACACTGTGTTGCCCCATTACCAAGCAAAGCTTTTGGGGAAAGCGAATGTCTGTGTGGCAGCGAATGCAGTTCCAAGGGGCAGTGAAAACCAGCTTCAGCATTCGGTGCTGGCAGATTTCGTGTGGGAGAAATCGCTGGACGTTTCGAATTTACAGCGGGGCTCTGCGAGAGACACATACACAGTGTTGCCCCATTACCAAGCAAAGCTTTTGGGGAAAGCGAATGTCTGTGTGGCAGCGAATGCAGTTCCAAGGGACAGTGCAAACCAGCTACTGCATTCCGTGCTGGCAGCTTTCGTGTGGGAGAAATCGCTGGACGTTTCGAATTTGGCAGCCGGGCTCTGCGAGAGACACATACACAGTGTTGCCCCATTACGAAGCAAAGCTTTTGGGGAAAGCGAATGTCTGTGTGGCAGCGAATGCAGTTCCAAGGGACAGTGAAAACCAGCTTCAGCATTCGGTGCTGGCAGCTTTCGTGTGGGCGCAATCGCTGGACGTTTCGAATTTGGTAGCGGGGCTCTGCGAGAGACACATACACAGTGTTGCCCCATTACCAAGCAAAGCTTTTGGGGAAAGCGAATGTCTGTGTGGCAGCGAATGCAGTTCCAAGGGACAGTGAAAACCAGCTACAGCATTCCGTGCTGGCAGCTTTCGTGTGGGCGCAATCGCTGGACGTTTCGAATTTGGCAGCGGGGCTCTGCGAGAGACACATACACAGTGTTGCCCCATTACCAAGCAAAGCTTTTGGGGAAAGCGAATGTCTGTGTGGCAGCGAATGCAGTTCCAAGGGGCAGTGAAAACCAGTTACGGCATTTCGTGCTGGCAGCTTTAGTGTGGGCGCAATCGCTGGACGTTTCGAATTTGGCAGCGGGGCTCTGCGAGAGACACATACACAGTGTTGCCCCATTACGAAGCAAAGCTTTTGGGGAAAGCGAATGTCTGTGTGGCAGCGAATGCAGTTCCAAGGGGCAGTGAAAACCAGCTTCAGCATTCGGTGCTGGCAGCTTTCGTGTGGGCGAAATCGCTGGACGTTTCGAATTTGGCAGCCGGGCTCTGCGAGAGACACATACACAGTGTTGCCCCTTTACGAAGCAAAGCTTTTGGGGAAAGCGAATGTCTGTGTGGCAGCGAATGCAGTTCCAAGGGACAGTGAAAACCAGCTTCAGCATTCGGTGCTGGCAGCTTTCGTGTGGGCGAAATCGCTGGACGTTTCGAATTTGGCAGCGGGGCTCTGCGAGAGACACATACAGAGTGTTGCCCCATTACGAAGCAAAGCTTTTGGGGAAAGCGAATGTCTGTGTGGCAGCGAATGCAGTTCCAAGGGACAGTGCAAACCAGCTTCAGCATTCGGTGCTGGCAGCTTTCGTGTGGGCGCAATCGCTGGACGTTTCGAATTTGGTAGCGGTGCTCTGCGAGAGACACATACACAGTGTTGCCCCACTACGAAGCAAAGCTTTTGGGGAAAGCGAATGTCTGTGTGGCAGCGAATGCAGTTCCAAGGGGCAGTGAAAACCAGCTTCAGCATTCGGTGCTGGCAGCTTTCGTGTGGGCGAAATCGCTGGACGTTTCGAATTTGGCAGCCGGGCTCTGCGAGAGACACATACACAGTGTTGCCCCTTTACGAACCAAAGCTTTTGGGGAAAGCGAATGTCTGTGTGGCAGCGAATGCAGTTCCAAGGGACAGTGAAAACCAGCTTCAGCATTCGGTGCTGGCAGCTTTCGTGTGGGCGCAATCGCTGGACGTTTCGAATTTGGTAGCGGTGCTCTGCGAGAGACACATACACAGTGTTGCCCCATAACGAAGCAAAGCTTTTGGGGAAAGCGAATGTCTGTGTGGCAGCGAATGCAGTTCCAAGGGACAGTGAAAACCAGCTTCAGCATTCCGTGCTGGCAGCTTTCGTGTGGGCGCAATCGCTGGACGTTTCGAATTTGGCAGCGGGGCTCTGCGAGAGACACATACAGAGTGTTGCCCCATTACGAAGCAAAGCTTTTGGGGAAAGCGAATGCCTGTGTGGCAGCGAATGCAGTTCCAAGGGACAGTGAAAACCAGCTACTGCATTCCGTGCTGGCAGCTTTCGTGTGGGAGAAATCGCTGGACGTTTCGAATTTGGCAGCCGGGCTCTGCGAGAGACACATACACAGTGTTGCCCCATTACGAACCAAAGCTTTTGGGGAAAGCGAATGTCTGTGTGGCAGCGAATGCAGTTCCAAGGGACAGTGAAAACCAGCTACAGCATTCCGTGCTGGCAGCTTTCGTGTGGGCGAAATCGCTGGACGTTTCGAATTTGGCAGCCGGGCTCTGCGAGAGACACATACACAGTGTTGCCCCATTACCAAGCAAAGCTTTTGGGGAAAGCGAATGTCTGTGTGGCAGCGAATGCAGTTCCAAGGGGCAGTGAAAACCAGCTTCAGCATTCGGTGCTGGCTGCTTTCGTGTGGGCGAAATCGCTGGACGTTTCGAATTTGGCAGCGGGGCTCTGCGAGAGACACATACACAGTGTTGCCCCTTTACGAAGCAAAGCTTTTGGGGAAAGCGAATGTCTGTGTGGCAGCGAATGCAGTTCCAAGGGACAGTGAAAACCAGCTTCAGCATTCGGTGCTGGCAGCTTTCGTGTGGGCGCAATCGCTGGACGTTTCGAATTTGGTAGCGGGGCTCTGCGAGAGACACATACACAGTGTTGCCCCATTACGAAGCAAAGCTTTTGGGGAAAGCGAATGTCTGTGTGGCAGCGAATGCAGTTCCAAGGGACAGTGAATACCAGCTACTGCATTCCGTGCTGGCAGCTTTCGTGTGGGCGCAATCGCTGGACGTTTCGAATTTGGCAGCCGGGCTCTGCGAGAGACACATACACAGTGTTGCCCCATTACCAAGCAAAGCTTTTGGGGAAAGCGAATGTCTGTGTGGCAGCGAATGCAGTTCCAAGGGGCAGTGAAAACCAGCTTCAGCATTCGGTGCTGGCAGCTTTCGTGTGGGCGAAATCGCTGGACGTTTCGAATTTGGCAGCCGGGCTCTGCGAGAGACACATACACAGTGTTGCCCCTTTACGAAGCAAAGCTTTTGGGGAAAGCGAATGTCTGTGTGGCAGCGAATGCAGTTCCAAGGGACAGTGAAAACCAGCTACTGCATTCCGTGCTGGCAGCTTTCGTGTGGGAGAAATCGCTGGACGTTTCGAATTTGGCAGCCGGGCTCTGCGAGAGACACATACACAGTGTTGCCCCATTACGAAGCAAAGCTTTTGGGGAAAGCGAATGTCTGTGTGGCAGCGAATGCAGTTCCAAGGGATAGTGAAAACCAGCTACAGCATTCCGTGCTGGCAGCTTTCGTGTGGGCGAAATCGCTGGACGTTTCGAATTTGGCAGCCGGGCTCTGCGAGAGACACATACACAGTGTTGCCCCATTACGAACCAAAGCTTTTGGGGAAAGCGAATGTCTGTGTGGCAGCGAATGCAGTTCCAAATGACAGTGAAAACTAGCTTCAGCATTCGGTGCTGGCAGCTTTCGTGTGGGCGCAATCGCTGGACGTTTCGAATTTGGCAGCGGGGCTCTGCGAGAGACACATACACAGTGTTCCCCATTACGAAGCAAAGCTTTTGGGGAAAGCGAATGTCTGTGTGGCAGCGAATGCAGTTCCAAGGGACAGTGAAAGCCAGCTACAGCATTCCGTGCTGGCAGCTTTCGTGTGGGCGCAATCGCTGGACGTTTCGAATTTGGCAGCGGGGCTCTGCGAGAGACACATACACAGTGTTGCCCCATTACGAAGCAAAGCTTTTGGGGAAAGCGAATGTCTGTGTGGCAGCGAATGCAGTTCCAAGGGACAGTGCAAACCAGCTACTGCATTCCGTGCTGGCAGCTTTCGTGTGGGAGAAATCGCTGGACGTTTCGAATTTGGTAGCGGTGCTCTGCGAGAGACACATACACAGTGTTGCCCCACTACGAAGCAAAGCTTTTGGGGAAAGCGAATGTCTGTGTGGCAGCGAATGCAGTTCCAAGGGGCAGTGAAAACCAGCTTCAGCATTCGGTGCTGGCAGCTTTCGTGTGGGCGAAATCGCTGGACGTTTCGAATTTGGCAGCCGGGCTCTGCGAGAGACACATACACAGTGTTGCCCCTTTACGAAGCAAAGCTTTTGGGGAAAGCGAATGTCTGTGTGGCAGCGAATGCAGTTCCAAGGGGCAGTGAAAACCAGCTTCAGCATTCGGTGCTGGCAGCTTTCGTGTGGGCGCAATCGCTGGACGTTTCGAATTTGGTAGCGGTGCTCTGCGAGAGACACATACACAGTGTTGCCCCATTACGAAGCAAAGCTTTTGGGGAAAGCGAATGTCTGTGTGGCAGCGAATGCAGTTCCAAGGGACAGTGAAAACCAGCTACAGCATTCCGTGCTGGCAGCTTTCGTGTGGGCGCAATCGCTGGACGTTTCGAATTTGGCAGCGGGGCTCTGCGAGAGACACATACACTGTGTTGCCCCATTACCAAGCAAAGCTTTTGGGGAAAGCGAATGTCTGTGTGGCAGCGAATGCAGTTCCAAGGGGCAGTGAAAACCAGCTTCAGCATTCGGTGCTGGCAGATTTCGTGTGGGAGAAATCGCTGGACGTTTCGAATTTACAGCGGGGCTCTGCGAGAGACACATACACAGTGTTGCCCCATTACCAAGCAAAGCTTTTGGGGAAAGCGAATGTCTGTGTGGCAGCGAATGCAGTTCCAAGGGACAGTGCAAACCAGCTACTGCATTCCGTGCTGGCAGCTTTCGTGTGGGAGAAATCGCTGGACGTTTCGAATTTGGCAGCCGGGCTCTGCGAGAGACACATACACAGTGTTGCCCCATTACGAAGCAAAGCTTTTGGGGAAAGCGAATGTCTGTGTGGCAGCGAATGCAGTTCCAAGGGGCAGTGAAAACCAGCTACTGCATTCCGTGCTGGCAGCTTTCGTGTGGGAGAAATCGCTGGACGTTTCGAATTTGGCAGCCGGGCTCTGCGAGAGACACATACACAGTGTTGCCCCATTACGAACCAAAGCTTTTGGGGAAAGCGAATGTCTGTGTGGCAGCGAATGCAGTTCCAAGGGACAGTGAAAACCAGCTACAGCATTCCGTGCTGCCAGCTTTCGTGTGGGCGAAATCGCTGGACGTTTCGAATTTGGCAGCGGGGCTCTGCGAGAGACACATACACAGTGTTGCCCCATTACGAAGCAAAGCTTTTGGGGAAAGCGAATGTCTGTGTGGCAGCGAATGCAGTTCCAAGGGGCAGTGAAAACCAGCTTCAGCATTCGGTGCTGGCTGCTTTCGTGTGGGCGAAATCGCTGGACGTTTCGAATTTGGCAGCCGGGCTCTGCGAGAGACACATACACAGTGTTGCCCCTTTACGAAGCAAAGCTTTTGGGGAAAGCGAATGTCTGTGTGGCAGCGAATGCAGTTCCAAGGGACAGTGAAAACCAGCTTCAGCATTCGGTGCTGGCAGCTTTCGTGTGGGCGCAATCGCTGGACGTTTCGAATTTGGTAGCGGGGCTCTGCGAGAGACACATACACAGTGTTGCCCCATTACGAAGCAAAGCTTTTGGGGAAAGCGAATGTCTGTGTGGCAGCGAATGCAGTTCCAAGGGACAGTGAAAACCAGCTACAGCATTCCGTGCTGGCAGCTTTCGTGTGGGCGCAATCGCTGGACGTTTCGAATTTGGCAGCCGGGCTCTGCGAGAGACACATACACAGTGTTGCCCCATTACCAAGCAAAGCTTTTGGGGAAAGCGAATGTCTGTGTGGCAGCGAATGCAGTTCCAAGGGACAGTGAAAACCAGCTACTGCATTTCGTGCTGGCAGCTTTCGTGTGGGCGAAATCGCTGGACGTTTCGAATTTGGCAGCGGGGCTCTGCGAGAGACACATACACAGTGTTGCCCCATTACGAAGCAAAGCTTTTGGGGAAAGCGAATGTCTGTGTGGCAGCGAATGCAGTTCCAAGGGGCAGTGAAAACCAGCTTCAGCATTCGGTGCTGGCAGCTTTCGTGTGGGCGCAATCGCTGGACGTTTCGAATTTGGTAGCGGGGCTCTGCGAGAGACACATACACAGTGTTGCCCCATTACGAAGCAAAGCTTTTGGGGAAAGCGAATGTCTGTGTGGCAGCGAATGCAGTTCCAAGGGGCAGTGAAAACCAGCTTCAGCATTCGGTGCTGGCAGCTTTCGTGTGGGCGAAATCGCTGGACGTTTCGAATTTGGCAGCCGGGCTCTGCGAGAGACACATACACAGTGTTGCCCCTTTACGAAGCAAAGCTTTTGGGGAAAGCGAATGTCTGTGTGGCAGCGAATGCAGTTCCAAGGGGCAGTGAAAACCAGCTACTGCATTTCGTGCTGGCAGCTTTCGTGTGGGCGAAATCGCTGGACGTTTCGAATTTGGCAGCGGGGCTCTGCGAGAGACACATACACAGTGTTGCCCCATTACGAAGCAAAGCTTTTGGGGAAAGCGAATGTCTGTGTGGCAGCGAATGCAGTTCCAAGGGGCAGTGGAAACCAGCTTCAGCATTCGGTGCTGGCAGCTTTCGTGTGGGCGAAATCGCTGGACGTTTCGAATTTGGCAGCCGGGCTCTGCGAGAGACACATACACAGTGTTGCCCCATTACGAAGCAAAGCTTTTGGGGAAAGCGAATGTCTGTGTGGCAGCGAATGCAGTTCCAAGGGGCAGTGAAAACCAGCTTCAGCATTCGGTGCTGGCAGCTTTCGTGTGGGCGAAATCGCTGGACGTTTCGAATTTGGCAGCGGGGCTCTGCGAGAGACACATACACAGTGTTGCCCCATTACGAAGCAAAGCTTTTGGGGAAAGCGAATGTCTGTGTGGCAGCGAATGCAGTTCCAAGGGACAGTGCAAACCAGCTTCATCATTCGGTGCTGGCAGCTTTCGTGTGGGCGCAATCGCTGGACGTTTTGAATTTGGTAGCGGTGCTCTGCGAGAGACACATACACAGTGTTGCCCCACTACGAAGCAAAGCTTTTGGGGAAAGCGAATGTCTGTGTGGCAGCGAATGCAGTTCCAAGGGGCAGTGAAAACCAGCTTCAGCATTCGGTGCTGGCAGCTTTCGTGTGGGCGAAATCGCTGGACGTTTCGAATTTGGCAGCCGGGCTCTGCGAGAGACACATACACAGTGTTGCCCCTTTACGAAGCAAAGCTTTTGGGGAAAGCGAATGTCTGTGTGGCAGCGAATGCAGTTCCAAGGGGCAGTGAAAACCAGCTTCAGCATTCGGTGCTGGCAGCTTTCGTGTGGGCGCAATCGCTGGACGTTTCGAATTTGGTAGCGGTGCTCTGCGAGAGACACATACACAGTGTTGCCCCATTACGAAGCAAAGCTTTTGGGGAAAGCGAATGTCTGTGTGGCAGCGAATGCAGTTCCAAGGGACAGTGAAAACCAGCTACAGCATTCCGTGCTGGCAGCTTTCGTGTGGGCGCAATCGCTGGACGTTTCGAATTTGGCAGCGGGGCTCTGCGAGAGACACATACACTGTGTTGCCCCATTACCAAGCAAAGCTTTTGGGGAAAGCGAATGTCTGTGTGGCAGCGAATGCAGTTCCAAGGGGCAGTGAAAACCAGCTTCAGCATTCGGTGCTGGCAGATTTCGTGTGGGAGAAATCGCTGGACGTTTCGAATTTACAGCGGGGCTCTGCGAGAGACACATACACAGTGTTGCCCCATTACCAAGCAAAGCTTTTGGGGAAAGCGAATGTCTGTGTGGCAGCGAATGCAGTTCCAAGGGACAGTGAAAACCAGCTACTGCATTCCGTGCTGGCAGCTTTCGTGTGGGCGCAATCGCTGGACGTTTCGAATTTGGCAGCGGGGCTCTGCGAGAGACACATACAGAGTGTTGCCCCATTACGAAGCAAAGCTTTTGGGGAAAGCGAATGTCTGTGTGGCAGCGAATGCAGTTCCAAGGGACAGTGAAAACCAGCTACAGCATTCCGTGCTGGCAGCTTTCGTGTGGGCGCAATCGCTGGACGTTTCGAATTTGGCAGCCGGGCTCTGCGAGAGACACATACACAGTGTTGCCCCATTACGAACCAAAGCTTTTGGGGAAAGCGAATGCCTGTGTGGCAGCGAATGCAGTTCCAAGGGACAGTGAAAACTAGCTTCAGCATTCGGTGCTGGCAGCTTTCGTGTGGGCGCAATCGCTGGACGTTTCGAATTTGGCAGCGGGGCTCTGCGAGAGACACATACACAGTGTTGCCCCATTACGAAGCAAAGCTTTTGGGGAAAGCGAATGTCTGTGTGGCAGCGAATGCAGTTCCAAGGGACAGTGAAAACCAGCTTCAGCATTCGGTGCTGGCAGCTTTCGTGTGGGCGCAATCGCTGGACGTTTCGAATTTGGTAGCGGGGCTCTGCGAGAGACACATACACAGTGTTGCCCCATTACGAAGCAAAGCTTTTGGGGAAAGCGAATGTCTGTGTGGCAGCGAATGCAGTTCCAAGGGACAGTGAAAACCAGCTACAGCATTCCGTGCTGGCAGCTTTCGTGTGGGCGCAATCGCTGGACGTTTCGAATTTGGCAGCCGGGCTCTGCGAGAGACACATACACAGTGTTGCCCCATTACCAAGCAAAGCTTTTGGGGAAAGCGAATGTCTGTGTGGCAGCGAATGCAGTTCCAAGGGGCAGTGAAAACCAGCTACTGCATTTCGTGCTGGCAGCTTTCGTGTGGGCGAAATCGCTGGACGTTTCGAATTTGGCAGCGGGGCTCTGCGAGAGACACATACACAGTGTTGCCCCATTACGAAGCAAAGCTTTTGGGGAAAGCGAATGTCTGTGTGGCAGCGAATGCAGTTCCAAGGGACAGTGAAAACCAGCTACTGCATTCCGTGCTGGCAGCTTTCGTGTGGGAGAAATCGCTGGACGTTTCGAATTTGGCAGCCGGGCTCTGCGAGGGACACATACACAGTGTTGCCCCATTACGAAGCAAAGCTTTTGGGGAAAGCGAATGTCTGTGTGGCAGCGAATGCAGTTCCAAGGGACAGTGAAAACCAGCTACAGCATTCCGTGCTGGCAGCTTTCGTGTGGGCGAAATCGCTGGACGTTTCGAATTTGGCAGCCGGGCTCTGCGAGAGACACATACACAGTGTTGCCCCATTACGAACCAAAGCTTTTGGGGAAAGCGAATGCCTGTGTGGCAGCGAATGCAGTTCCAAGGGACAGTGAAAACTAGCTTCAGCATTCGGTGCTGGCAGCTTTCGTGTGGGCGCAATCGCTGGACGTTTCGAATTTGGCAGCGGGGCTCTGCGAGAGACACATACACAGTGTTCCCCATTACGAAGCAAAGCTTTTGGGGAAAGCGAATGTCTGTGTGGCAGCGAATGCAGTTCCAAGGGACAGTGAAAACCAGCTTCAGCATTCGGTGCTGGCAGCTTTCGTGTGGGCGCAATCGCTGGACGTTTCGAATTTGGTAGCGGGGCTCTGCGAGAGACACATACACAGTGTTGCCCCATTACCAAGCAAAGCTTTTGGGGAAAGCGAATGTCTGTGTGGCAGCGAATGCAGTTCCAAGGGACAGTGAAAACCAGCTACAGCATTCCGTGCTGGCAGCTTTCGTGTGGGCGCAATCGCTGGACGTTTCGAATTTGGCAGCGGGGCTCTGCGAGAGACACATACACAGTGTTGCCCCATTACGAAGCAAAGCTTTTGGGGAAAGCGAATGTCTGTGTGGCAGCGAATGCAGTTCCAAGGGGCAGTGAAAACCAGTTACGGCATTTCGTGCTGGCAGCTTTAGTGTGGGCGCAATCGCTGGACGTTTCGAATTTGGCAGCGGGGCTCTGCGAGAGACACATACACAGTGTTGCCCCATTACGAAGCAAAGCTTTTGGGGAAAGCGAATGTCTGTGTGGCAGCGAATGCAGTTCCAAGGGGCAGTGAAAACCAGCTTCAGCATTCGGTGCTGGCAGCTTTCGTGTGGGCGAAATCGCTGGACGTTTCGAATTTGGCAGCGGGGCTCTGCGAGAGACACATACAGAGTGTTGCCCCATTACGAAGCAAAGCTTTTGGGGAAAGCGAATGTCTGTGTGGCAGCGAATGCAGTTCCAAGGGGCAGTGAAAACCAGCTTCAGCATTCGGTGCTGGCAGCTTTCGTGTGGGCGAAATCGCTGGACGTTTCGAATTTGGCAGCCGGGCTCTGCGAGAGACACATACACAGTGTTGCCCCTTTACGAACCAAAGCTTTTGGGGAAAGCGAATGTCTGTGTGGCAGCGAATGCAGTTCCAAGGGACAGTGAAAACCAGCTTCAGCATTCGGTGCTGGCAGCTTTCGTGTGGGCGCAATCGCTGGACGTTTCGAATTTGGTAGCGGTGCTCTGCGAGAGACACATACACAGTGTTGCCCCATAACGAAGCAAAGCTTTTGGGGAAAGCGAATGTCTGTGTGGCAGCGAATGCAGTTCCAAGGGACAGTGAAAACCAGCTACAGCATTCCGTGCTGGCAGCTTTCGTGTGGGCGCAATCGCTGGACGTTTTGAATTTGGCAGCGGGGCTCTGCGAGAGACACATACACTGTGTTGCCCCATTACCAAGCAAAGCTTTTGGGGAAAGCGAATGTCTGTGTGGCAGCGAATGCAGTTCCAAGGGGCAGTGAAAACCAGCTTCAGCATTCCGTGCTGGCAGATTTCGTGTGGGAGAAATCGCTGGACGTTTCGAATTTGGCAGCGGGGCTCTGCGAGAGACACATACACAGTGTTGCCCCATTACCAAGCAAAGCTTTTGGGGAAAGCGAATGTCTGTGTGGCAGCGAATGCAGTTCCAAGGGACAGTGAAAACCAGCTTCAGCATTCCGTGCTGGCAGCTTTCGTGTGGGCGCAATCGCTGGACGTTTCGAATTTGGCAGCGGGGCTCTGCGAGAGACACATACAGAGTGTTGCCCCATTACGAAGCAAAGCTTTTGGGGAAAGCGAATGCCTGTGTGGCAGCGAATGCAGTTCCAAGGGACAGTGAAAACCAGCTACTGCATTCCGTGCTGGCAGCTTTCGTGTGGGAGAAATCGCTGGACGTTTCGAATTTGGCAGCCGGGCTCTGCGAGAGACACATACACAGTGTTGCCCCATTACGAACCAAAGCTTTTGGGGAAAGCGAATGTCTGTGTGGCAGCGAATGCAGTTCCAAGGGACAGTGAAAACCAGCTACAGCATTCCGTGCTGGCAGCTTTCGTGTGGGCGAAATCGCTGGACGTTTCGAATTTGGCAGCCGGGCTCTGCGAGAGACACATACACAGTGTTGCCCCATTACGAAGCAAAGCTTTTGGGGAAAGCGAATGTCTGTGTGGCAGCGAATGCAGTTCCAAGGGGCAGTGAAAACCAGCTTCAGCATTCGGTGCTGGCTGCTTTCGTGTGGGCGAAATCGCTGGACGTTTCGAATTTGGCAGCGGGGCTCTGCGAGAGACACATACACAGTGTTGCCCCTTTACGAAGCAAAGCTTTTGGGGAAAGCGAATGTCTGTGTGGCAGCGAATGCAGTTCCAAGGGACAGTGAAAACCAGCTTCAGCATTCGGTGCTGGCAGCTTTCGTGTGGGCGCAATCGCTGGACGTTTCGAATTTGGTAGCGGGGCTCTGCGAGAGACACATACACAGTGTTGCCCCATTACGAAGCAAAGCTTTTGGGGAAAGCGAATGTCTGTGTGGCAGCGAATGCAGTTCCAAGGGACAGTGAAAACCAGCTACAGCATTCCGTGCTGGCAGCTTTCGTGTGGGCGCAATCGCTGGACGTTTCGAATTTGGCAGCCGGGCTCTGCGAGAGACACATACACAGTGTTGCCCCATTACCAAGCAAAGCTTTTGGGGAAAGCGAATGTCTGTGTGGCAGCGAATGCAGTTCCAAGGGGCAGTGAAAACCAGCTTCAGCATTCGGTGCTGGCAGCTTTCGTGTGGGCGAAATCGCTGGACGTTTCGAATTTGGCAGCCGGGCTCTGCGAGAGACACATACACAGTGTTGCCCCTTTACGAAGCAAAGCTTTTGGGGAAAGCGAATGTCTGTGTGGCAGCGAAAGCAGTTCCAAGGGACAGTGAAAACCAGCTACTGCATTCCGTGCTGGCAGCTTTCGTGTGGGAGAAATCGCTGGACGTTTCGAATTTGGCAGCCGGGCTCTGCGAGAGACACATACACAGTGTTGCCCCATTACGAAGCAAAGCTTTTGGGGAAAGCGAATGTCTGTGTGGCAGCGAATGCAGTTCCAAGGGATAGTGAAAACCAGCTACAGCATTCCGTGCTGGCAGCTTTCGTGTGGGCGAAATCGCTGGACGTTTCGAATTTGGCAGCCGGGCTCTGCGAGAGACACATACACAGTGTTGCCCCATTACGAACCAAAGCTTTTGGGGAAAGCGAATGTCTGTGTGGCAGCGAATGCAGTTCCAAATGACAGTGAAAACTAGCTTCAGCATTCGGTGCTGGCAGCGTTCGTGTGGGAGAAATCGCTGGACGTTTCGAATTTGGCAGCGGGGCTCTGCGAGAGACACATACACAGTGTTCCCCATTACGAAGCAAAGCTTTTGGGGAAAGCGAATGTCTGTGTGGCAGCGAATGCAGTTCCAAGGGACAGTGAAAACCAGCTACAGCATTCCGTGCTGGCAGCTTTCGTGTGGGCGCAATCGCTGGACGTTTCGAATTTGGCAGCCGGGCTCTGCGAGAGACACATACACAGTGTTGCCCCATTACCAAGCAAAGCTTTTGGGGAAAGCGAATGTCTGTGTGGCAGCGAATGCAGTTCCAAGGGGCAGTGAAAACCAGCTACTGCATTTCGTGCTGGCAGCTTTCGTGTGGGCGAAATCGCTGGACGTTTCGAATTTGGCAGCGGGGCTCTGCGAGAGACACATACACAGTGTTGCCCCATTACGAAGCAAAGCTTTTGGGGAAAGCGAATGTCTGTGTGGCAGCGAATGCAGTTCCAAGGGGCAGTGAAAACCAGCTTCAGCATTCGGTGCTGGCAGCTTTCGTGTGGGCGAAATCGCTGGACGTTTCGAATTTGGCAGCGGGGCTCTGCGAGAGACACATACACAGTGTTGCCCCATTACGAAGCAAAGCTTTTGGGGAAAGCGAATGTCTGTGTGGCAGCGAATGCAGTTCCAAGGGACAGTGCAAACCAGCTACTGCATTCCGTGCTGGCAGCTTTCGTGTGGGCGAAATCGCTGGACGTTTCGAATTTGGTAGCGGTGCTCTGCGAGAGACACATACACAGTGTTGCCCCTTTACGAAGCAAAGCTTTTGGGGAAAGCGAATGTCTGTGTGGCAGCGAATGCAGTTCCAAGGGGCAGTGAAAACCAGCTTCAGCATTCGGTGCTGGCAGCTTTCGTGTGGGCGCAATCGCTGGACGTTTCGAATTTGGTAGCGGTGCTCTGCGAGAGACACATACACAGTGTTGCCCCATTACGAAGCAAAGCTTTTGGGGAAAGCGAATGTCTGTGTGGCAGCGAATGCAGTTCCAAGGGACAGTGAAAACCAGCTACAGCATTCCGTGCTGGCAGCTTTCGTGTGGGCGCAATCGCTGGACGTTTCGAATTTGGCAGCGGGGCTCTGCGAGAGACACATACACTGTGTTGCCCCATTACCAAGCAAAGCTTTTGGGGAAAGCGAATGTCTGTGTGGCAGCGAATGCAGTTCCAAGGGGCAGTGAAAACCAGCTTCAGCATTCGGTGCTGGCAGATTTCGTGTGGGAGAAATCGCTGGACGTTTCGAATTTACAGCGGTGCTCTGCGAGAGACACATACACAGTGTTGCCCCATTACCAAGCAAAGCTTTTGGGGAAAGCGAATGTCTGTGTGGCAGCGAATGCAGTTCCAAGGGACAGTGAAAACCAGCTACTGCATTCCGTGCTGGCAGCTTTCGTGTGGGAGAAATCGCTGGACGTTTCGAATTTGGCAGCCGGGCTCTGCGAGAGACACATACACAGTGTTGCCCCATTACGAAGCAAAGCTTTTGGGGAAAGCGAATGTCTGTGTGGCAGCGAATGCAGTTCCAAGGGGCAGTGAAAACCAGCTACTGCATTCCGTGCTGGCAGCTTTCGTGTGGGAGAAATCGCTGGACGTTTCGAATTTGGCAGCCGGGCTCTGCGAGAGACACATACACAGTGTTGCCCCATTACGAACCAAAGCTTTTGGGGAAAGCGAATGTCTGTGTGGCAGCGAATGCAGTTCCAAGGGACAGTGAAAACCAGCTACAGCATTCCGTGCTGGCAGCTTTCGTGTGGGCGAAATCGCTGGACGTTTCGAATTTGGCAGCGGGGCTCTGCGAGAGACACATACACAGTGTTGCCCCATTACGAAGCAAAGCTTTTGGGGAAAGCGAATGTCTGTGTGGCAGCGAATGCAGTTCCAAGGGGCAGTGAAAACCAGCTTCAGCATTCGGTGCTGGCTGCTTTCGTGTGGGCGAAATCGCTGGACGTTTCGAATTTGGCAGCCGGGCTCTGCGAGAGACACATACACAGTGTTGCCCCTTTACGAAGCAAAGCTTTTGGGGAAAGCGAATGTCTGTGTGGCAGCGAATGCAGTTCCAAGGGACAGTGAAAACCAGCTTCAGCATTCGGTGCTGGCAGCTTTCGTGTGGGCGCAATCGCTGGACGTTTCGAATTTGGCAGCCGGGCTCTGCGAGAGACACATACACAGTGTTGCCCCATTACGAAGCAAAGCTTTTGGGGAAAGCGAATGTCTGTGTGGCAGCGAATGCAGTTCCAAGGGACAGTGAAAACCAGCTACAGCATTCCGTGCTGGCAGCTTTCGTGTGGGCGCAATCGCTGGACGTTTCGAATTTGGCAGCCGGGCTCTGCGAGAGACACATACACAGTGTTGCCCCATTACCAAGCAAAGCTTTTGGGGAAAGCGAATGTCTGTGTGGCAGCGAATGCAGTTCCAAGGGACAGTGAAAACCAGCTACTGCATTTCGTGCTGGCAGCTTTCGTGTGGGCGAAATCGCTGGACGTTTCGAATTTGGCAGCGGGGCTCTGCGAGAGACACATACACAGTGTTGCCCCATTACGAAGCAAAGCTTTTGGGGAAAGCGAATGTCTGTGTGGCAGCGAATGCAGTTCCAAGGGGCAGTGAAAACCAGCTTCAGCATTCGGTGCTGGCAGCTTTCGTGTGGGCGCAATCGCTGGACGTTTCGAATTTGGTAGCGGGGCTCTGCGAGAGACACATACACAGTGTTGCCCCATTACGAAGCAAAGCTTTTGGGGAAAGCGAATGTCTGTGTGGCAGCGAATGCAGTTCCAAGGGGCAGTGAAAACCAGCTTCAGCATTCGGTGCTGGCAGCTTTCGTGTGGGCGAAATCGCTGGACGTTTCGAATTTGGCAGCCGGGCTCTGCGAGAGACACATACACAGTGTTGCCCCTTTACGAAGCAAAGCTTTTGGGGAAAGCGAATGTCTGTGTGGCAGCGAATGCAGTTCCAAGGGGCAGTGAAAACCAGCTTCAGCATTCGGTGCTGGCAGCTTTCGTGTGGGCGCAATCGCTGGACGTTTCGAATTTGGTAGCGGTGCTCTGCGAGAGACACATACACAGTGTTGCCCCATTACGAAGCAAAGCTTTTGGGGAAAGCGAATGTCTGTGTGGCAGCGAATGCAGTTCCAAGGGACAGTGAAAACCAGCTTCAGCATTCGGTGCTGGCTGCTTTCGTGTGGGCGAAATCGCTGGACGTTTCGAATTTGGCAGCCGGGCTCTGCGAGAGACACATACACAGTGTTGCCCCTTTACGAAGCAAAGCTTTTGGGGAAAGCGAATGTCTGTGTGGCAGCGAATGCAGTTCCAAGGGGCAGTGAAAACCAGCTTCAGCATTCGGTGCTGGCAGCTTTCGTGTGGGCGAAATCGCTGGACGTTTCGAATTTGGCAGCGGGGCTCTGCGAGAGACACATACAGAGTGTTGCCCCATTACGAAGCAAAGCTTTTGGGGAAAGCGAATGCCTGTGTGGCAGCGAATGCAGTTCCAAGGGACAGTGAAAACCAGCTACTGCATTTCGTGCTGGCAGCTTTCGTGTGGGAGAAATCGCTGGACGTTTCGAATTTGGCAGCCGGGCTCTGCGAGAGACACATACACAGTGTTGCCCCATTACGAAGCAAAGCTTTTGGGGAAAGCGAATGTCTGTGTGGCAGCGAATGCAGTTCCAAGGGACAGTGAAAACCAGCTTCAGCATTCGGTGCTGGCAGCTTTCGTGTGGGCGCAATCGCTGGACGTTTCGAATTTGGTAGCGGGGCTCTGCGAGAGACACATACACAGTGTTGCCCCATTACGAAGCAAAGCTTTTGGGGAAAGCGAATGTCTGTGTGGCAGCGAATGCAGTTCCAAGGGACAGTGAAAACCAGCTACAGCATTCCGTGCTGGCAGCTTTCGTGTGGGCGCAATCGCTGGACGTTTCGAATTTGGCAGCCGGGCTCTGCGAGAGACACATACACAGTGTTGCCCCATTACCAAGCAAAGCTTTTGGGGAAAGCGAATGTCTGTGTGGCAGCGAATGCAGTTCCAAGGGACAGTGAAAACCAGCTACTGCATTTCGTGCTGGCAGCTTTCGTGTGGGCGAAATCGCTGGACGTTTCGAATTTGGCAGCGGGGCTCTGCGAGAGACACATACACAGTGTTGCCCCATTACGAAGCAAAGCTTTTGGGGAAAGCGAATGTCTGTGTGGCAGCGAATGCAGTTCCAAGGGGCAGTGAAAACCAGCTTCAACATTCGGTGCTGGCAGCTTTCGTGTGGGCGCAATCGCTGGACGTTTCGAATTTGGTAGCGGGGCTCTGCGAGAGACACATACACAGTGTTGCCCCATTACGAACCAAAGCTTTTGGGGAAAGCGAATGTCTGTGTGGCAGCGAATGCAGTTCCAAGGGACAGTGAAAACCAGCTACTGCATTCCGTGCTGGCAGCTTTCGTGTGGGAGAAATCGCTGGACGTTTCGAATTTGGCAGCCGGGCTCTGCGAGAGACACATACACAGTGTTGCCCCATTACGAAGCAAAGCTTTTGGGGAAAGCGAATGTCTGTGTGGCAGCGAATGCAGTTCCAAGGGACAGTGAAAACCAGCTACAGCATTCCGTGCTGGCAGCTTTCGTGTGGGCGAAATCGCTGGACGTTTCGAATTTGGCAGCGGGGCTCTGCGAGAGACACATACACAGTGTTGCCCCATTACGAACCAAAGCTTTTGGGGAAAGCGAATGCCTGTGTGGCAGCGAATGCAGTTCCAAGGGACAGTGAAAACTAGCTTCAGCATTCGGTGCTGGCAGCTTTCGTGTGGGCGCAATCGCTGGACGTTTCGAATTTGGCAGCGGGGCTCTGCGAGAGACACATACACAGTGTTCCCCATTACGAAGCAAAGCTTTTGGGGAAAGCGAATGTCTGTGTGGCAGCGAATGCAGTTCCAAGGGACAGTGAAAACCAGCTTCAGCATTCGGTGCTGGCAGCTTTCGTGTGGGCGCAATCGCTGGACGTTTCGAATTTGGTAGCGGGGCTCTGCGAGAGACACATACACAGTGTTGCCCCATTACCAAGCAAAGCTTTTGGGGAAAGCGAATGTCTGTGTGGCAGCGAATGCAGTTCCAAGGGACAGTGAAAACCAGCTACAGCATTCCGTGCTGGCAGCTTTCGTGTGGGCGCAATCGCTGGACGTTTCGAATTTGGCAGCCGGGCTCTGCGAGAGACACATACACAGTGTTGCCCCATTACGAAGCAAAGCTTTTGGGGAAAGCGAATGTCTGTGTGGCAGCGAATGCAGTTCCAAGGGGCAGTGAAAACCAGCTACTGCATTCCGTGCTGGCAGCTTTCGTGTGGGCGCAATCGCTGGACGTTTCGAATTTGGCAGCGGGGCTCTGCGAGAGACACATACAGAGTGTTGCCCCATTACGAAGCAAAGCTTTTGGGGAAAGCGAATGTCTGTGTGGCAGCGAATGCAGTTCCAAGGGACAGTGAAAACCAGCTTCATCATTCGGTGCTGGCAGCTTTCGTGTGGGCGCAATCGCTGGACGTTTCGAATTTGGTAGCGGTGCTCTGCGAGAGACACATACACAGTGTTGCCCCACTACGAAGCAAAGCTTTTGGGGAAAGCGAATGTCTGTGTGGCAGCGAATGCAGTTCCAAGGGGCAGTGAAAACCAGCTTCAGCATTCGGTGCTGGCAGCTTTCGTGTGGGCGAAATCGCTGGACGTTTCGAATTTGGCAGCCGGGCTCTGCGAGAGACACATACACAGTGTTGCCCCTTTACGAAGCAAAGCTTTTCGGGAAAGCGAATGTCTGTGTGGCAGCGAATGCAGTTCCAAGGGGCAGTGAAAACCAGCTTCAGCATTCGGTGCTGGCAGCTTTCGTGTGGGCGCAATCGCTGGACGTTTCGAATTTGGTAGCGGTGCTCTGCGAGAGACACATACACAGTGTTGCCCCATTACGAAGCAAAGCTTTTGGGGAAAGCGAATGTCTGTGTGGCAGCGAATGCAGTTCCAAGGGACAGTGAAAACCAGCTACAGCATTCCGTGCTGGCAGCTTTCGTGTGGGCGCAATCGCTGGACGTTTCGAATTTGGCAGCGGGGCTCTGCGAGAGACACATACACTGTGTTGCCCCATTACCAAGCAAAGCTTTTGGGGAAAGCGAATGTCTGTGTGGCAGCGAATGCAGTTCCAAGGGGCAGTGAAAACCAGCTTCAGCATTCGGTGCTGGCAGATTTCGTGTGGGAGAAATCGCTGGACGTTTCGAATTTACAGCGGGGCTCTGCGAGAGACACATACACAGTGTTGCCCCATTACCAAGCAAAGCTTTTGGGGAAAGCGAATGTCTGTGTGGCAGCGAATGCAGTTCCAAGGGACAGTGAAAACCAGCTACTGCATTCCGTGCTGGCAGCTTTCGTGTGGGAGAAATCGCTGGACGTTTCGAATTTGGCAGCCGGGCTCTGCGAGAGACACATACACAGTGTTGCCCCATTACGAAGCAAAGCTTTTGGGGAAAGCGAATGTCTGTGTGGCAGCGAATGCAGTTCCAAGGGGCAGTGAAAACCAGCTACTGCATTCCGTGCTGGCAGCTTTCGTGTGGGAGAAATCGCTGGACGTTTCGAATTTGGCAGCCGGGCTCTGCGAGAGACACATACACAGTGTTGCCCCATTACGAAGCAAAGCTTTTGGGGAAAGCGAATGTCTGTGTGGCAGCGAATGCAGTTCCAAGGGGCAGTGAAAACCAGCTTCAGCATTCGGTGCTGGCTGCTTTCGTGTGGGCGCAATCGCTGGACGTTTCGAATTTGGCGGCCGGGCTCTGCGAGAGACACATACACAGTGTTGCCCCTTTACGAAGCAAAGCTTTTGGGGAAAGCGAATGTCTGTGTGGCAGCGAATGCAGTTCCAAGGGACAGTGAAAACCAGCTTCAGCATTCGGTGCTGGCAGCTTTCGTGTGGGCGCAATCGCTGGACGTTTCGAATTTGGCAGCCGGGCTCTGCGAGAGACACATACACAGTGTTGCCCCATTACGAAGCAAAGCTTTTGGGGAAAGCGAATGTCTGTGTGGCAGCGAATGCAGTTCCAAGGGACAGTGAAAACCAGCTACAGCATTCCGTGCTGGCAGCTTTCGTGTGGGCGCAATCGCTGGACGTTTCGAATTTGGCAGCCGGGCTCTGCGAGAGACACATACACAGTGTTGCCCCATTACCAAGCAAAGCTTTTGGGGAAAGCGAATGTCTGTGTGGCAGCGAATGCAGTTCCAAGGGACAGTGAAAACCAGCTACTGCATTTCGTGCTGGCAGCTTTCGTGTGGGCGAAATCGCTGGACGTTTCGAATTTGGCAGCGGGGCTCTGCGAGAGACACATACACAGTGTTGCCCCATTACGAAGCAAAGCTTTTGGGGAAAGCGAATGTCTGTGTGGCAGCGAATGCAGTTCCAAGGGGCAGTGAAAACCAGCTTCAGCATTCGGTGCTGGCAGCTTTCGTGTGGGCGCAATCGCTGGACGTTTCGAATTTGGTAGCGGGGCTCTGCGAGAGACACATACACAGTGTTGCCCCATTACCAAGCAAAGCTTTTGGGGAAAGCGAATGTCTGTGTGGCAGCGAATGCAGTTCCAAGGGGCAGTGAAAACCAGCTTCAGCATTCGGTGCTGGCAGCTTTCGTGTGGGCGAAATCGCTGGACGTTTCGAATTTGGCAGCCGGGCTCTGCGAGAGACACATACACAGTGTTGCCCCTTTACGAAGCAAAGCTTTTGGGGAAAGCGAATGTCTGTGTGGCAGCGAATGCAGTTCCAAGGGGCAGTGAAAACCAGCTTCAGCATTCGGTGCTGGCAGCTTTCGTGTGGGCGCAATCGCTGGACGTTTCGAATTTGGTAGCGGTGCTCTGCGAGAGACACATACACAGTGTTGCCCCATTACGAAGCAAAGCTTTTGGGGAAAGCGAATGTCTGTGTGGCAGCGAATGCAGTTCCAAGGGACAGTGAAAACTAGCTTCAGCATTCGGTGCTGGCAGCTTTCGTGTGGGCGCAATCGCTGGACGTTTCGAATTTGGCAGCCGGGCTCTGCGAGAGACACATACACAGTGTTGCCCCATTACGAAGCAAAGCTTTTGGGGAAAGCGAATGTCTGTGTGGCAGCGAATGCAGTTCCAAGGGACAGTGAAAACCAGCTACTGCATTCCGTGCTGGCAGCTTTCGTGTGGGAGAAATCGCTGGACGTTTCGAATTTGGCAGCCGGGCTCTGCGAGAGACACATACACAGTGTTGCCCCATTACGAACCAAAGCTTTTGGGGAAAGCGAATGTCTGTGTGGCAGCGAATGCAGTTCCAAGGGACAGTGAAAACCAGCTACAGCATTCCGTGCTGGCAGCTTTCGTGTGGGCGAAATCGCTGGACGTTTCGAATTTGGCAGCCGGGCTCTGCGAGAGACACATACACAGTGTTGCCCCATTACGAAGCAAAGCTTTTGGGGAAAGCGAATGTCTGTGTGGCAGCGAATGCAGTTCCAAGGGACAGTGAAAACCAGCTTCAGCATTCGGTGCTGGCAGCTTTCGTGTGGGCGCAATCGCTGGACGTTTCGAATTTGGCAGCCGGGCTCTGCGAGAGACACATACACAGTGTTGCCCCATTACGAAGCAAAGCTTTTGGGGAAAGCGAATGTCTGTGTGGCAGCGAATGCAGTTCCAAGGGACAGTGAAAACCAGCTACAGCATTCCGTGCTGGCAGCTTTCGTGTGGGCGCAATCGCTGGACGTTTCGAATTTGGCAGCCGGGCTCTGCGAGAGACACATACACAGTGTTGCCCCATTACCAAGCAAAGCTTTTGGGGAAAGCGAATGTCTGTGTGGCAGCGAATGCAGTTCCAAGGGACAGTGAAAACCAGCTACTGCATTTCGTGCTGGCAGCTTTCGTGTGGGCGAAATCGCTGGACGTTTCGAATTTGGCAGCGGGGCTCTGCGAGAGACACATACACAGTGTTGCCCCATTACGAAGTAAAGCTTTTGGGGAAAGCGAATGTCTGTGTGGCAGCGAATGCAGTTCCAAGGGGCAGTGAAAACCAGCTTCAACATTCGGTGCTGGCAGCTTTCGTGTGGGCGCAATCGCTGGACGTTTCGAATTTGGTAGCGGGGCTCTGCGAGAGACACATACACAGTGTTGCCCCATTACGAAGCAAAGCTTTTGGGGAAAGCGAATGTCTGTGTGGCAGCGAATGCAGTTCCAAGGGACAGTGAAAACCAGCTACTGCAATCCGTGCTGGCAGCTTTCGTGTGGGAGAAATCGCTGGACGTTTCGAATTTGGCAGCCGGGCTCTGCGAGAGACACATACACAGTGTTGCCCCATTACGAAGCAAAGCTTTTGGGGAAAGCGAATGCCTGTGTGGCAGCGAATGCAGTTCCAAGGGACAGTGAAAACTAGCTTCAGCATTCGGTGCTGGCAGCTTTCTTGTGGGCGCAATCGCTGGACGTTTCGAATTTGGCAGCGGGGCTCTGCGAGAGACACATACACAGTGTTCCCCATTACGAAGCAAAGCTTTTGGGGAAAGCGAATGTCTGTGTGGCAGCGAATGCAGTTCCAAGGGACAGTGAAAACCAGCTTCAGCATTCGGTGCTGGCAGCTTTCGTGTGGGCGCAATCGCTGGACGTTTCGAATTTGGTAGCGGGGCTCTGCGAGAGACACATACACAGTGTTGCCCCATTACCAAGCAAAGCTTTTGGGGAAAGCGAATGTCTGTGTGGCAGCGAATGCAGTTCCAAGGGACAGTGAAAACCAGCTACAGCATTCCGTGCTGGCAGCTTTCGTGTGGGCGCAATCGCTGGACGTTTCGAATTTGGCAGCCGGGCTCTGCGAGAGACACATACACAGTGTTGCCCCATTACCAAGCAAAGCTTTTGGGGAAAGCGAATGTCTGTGTGGCAGCGAATGCAGTTCCAAGGGGCAGTGAAAACCAGCTACTGCATTCCGTGCTGGCAGCTTTCGTGTGGGCGCAATCGCTGGACGTTTCGAATTTGGCAGCGGGGCTCTGCGAGAGACACATACAGAGTGTTGCCCCATTACGAAGCAAAGCTTTTGGGGAAAGCGAATGCCTGTGTGGCAGCGAATGCAGTTCCAAGGGACAGTGAAAACCAGCTACTGCATTCCGTGCTGGCAGCTTTCGTGTGGGAGAAATCGCTGGACGTTTCGAATTTGGCAGCCGGGCTCTGCGAGAGACACATACACAGTGTTGCCCCATTACGAACCAAAGCTTTTGGGGAAAGCGAATGTCTGTGTGGCAGCGAATGCAGTTCCAAGGGACAGTGAAAACCAGCTACAGCATTCCGTGCTGGCAGCTTTCGTGTGGGCGAAATCCCTGGACGTTTCGAATTTGGCAGCCGGGCTCTGCGAGAGACACATACACAGTGTTGCCCCATTACGAACCAAAGCTTTTGGGGAAAGCGAATGTCTGTGTGGCAGCGAATGCAGTTCCAAGGGACAGTGAAAACCAGCTTCAGCATTCGGTGCTGGCAGCTTTCGTGTGGGCGCAATCGCTGGACGTTTCGAATTTGGTAGCGGGGCTCTGCGAGAGACACATACACAGTGTTGCCCCATTACGAAGCAAAGCTTTTGGGGAAAGCGAATGTCTGTGTGGCAGCGAATGCAGTTCCAAGGGACAGTGAAAACCAGCTACAGCATTCCGTGCTGGCAGCTTTCGTGTGGGCGCAATCGCTGGACGTTTCGAATTTGGCAGCCGGGCTCTGCGAGAGACACATACACAGTGTTGCCCCATTACCAAGCAAAGCTTTTGGGGAAAGCGAATGTCTGTGTGGCAGCGAATGCAGTTCCAAGGGACAGTGAAAACCAGCTACTGCATTTCGTGCTGGCAGCTTTCGTGTGGGCGAAATCGCTGGACGTTTCGAATTTGGCAGCGGGGCTCTGCGAGAGACACATACACAGTGTTGCCCCATTACGAAGCAAAGCTTTTGGGGAAAGCGAATGTCTGTGTGGCAGCGAATGCAGTTCCAAGGGACAGTGAAAACCAGCTTCAGCATTCGGTGCTGGCAGCTTTCGTGTGGGCGCAATCGCTGGACGTTTCGAATTTGGTAGCGGGGCTCTGCGAGAGACACATACACAGTGTTGCCCCATTACGAAGCAAAGCTTTTGGGGAAAGCGAATGTCTGTGTGGCAGCGAATGCAGTTCCAAGGGGCAGTGAAAACCAGCTTCAGCATTCGGTGCTGGCAGCTTTCGTGTGGGCGAAATCGCTGGACGTTTCGAATTTGGCAGCCGGGCTCTGCGAGAGACACATACACAGTGTTGCCCCTTTACGAAGCAAAGCTTTTGGGGAAAGCGAATGTCTGTGTGGCAGCGAATGCAGTTCCAAGGGACAGTGAAAACCAGCTACTGCATTCCGTGCTGGCAGCTTTCGTGTGGGAGAAATCGCTGGACGTTTCGAATTTGGCAGCCGGGCTCTGCGAGAGACACATACACAGTGTTGCCCCATTACGAAGCAAAGCTTTTGGGGAAAGCGAATGTCTGTGTGGCAGCGAATGCAGTTCCAAGGGACAGTGAAAACCAGCTACAGCATTCCGTGCTGGCAGCTTTCGTGTGGGCGAAATCGCTGGACGTTTCGAATTTGGCAGCCGGGCTCTGCGAGAGACACATACACAGTGTTGCCCCATTACGAACCAAAGCTTTTGGGGAAAGCGAATGCCTGTGTGGCAGCGAATGCAGTTCCAAGGGACAGTGAAAACTAGCTTCAGCATTCGGTGCTGGCAGCTTTCGTGTGGGCGCAATCGCTGGACGTTTCGAATTTGGCAGCGGGGCTCTGCGAGAGACACATACACAGTGTTGCCCCATTACGAAGCAAAGCTTTTGGGGAAAGCGAATGTCTGTGTGGCAGCGAATGCAGTTCCAAGGGACAGTGAAAACCAGCTACAGCATTCCGTGCTGGCAGCTTTCGTGTGGGCGCAATCGCTGGACGTTTCGAATTTGGCAGCCGGGCTCTGCGAGAGACACATACACAGTGTTGCCCCATTACCAAGCAAAGCTTTTGGGGAAAGCGAATGTCTGTGTGGCAGCGAATGCAGTTCCAAGGGACAGTGAAAACCAGCTACTGCATTTCGTGCTGGCAGCTTTCGTGTGGGCGAAATCGCTGGACGTTTCGAATTTGGCAGCGGGGCTCTGCGAGAGACACATACACAGTGTTGCCCCATTACGAAGCAAAGCTTTTGGGGAAAGCGAATGTCTGTGTGGCAGCGAATGCAGTTCCAAGGGACAGTGAAAACCAGCTACAGCATTCCGTGCTGGCAGCTTTCGTGTGGGCGAAATCGCTGGACGTTTCGAATTTGGCAGCCGGGCTCTGCGAGAGACACATACACAGTGTTGCCCCATTACGAACCAAAGCTTTTGGGGAAAGCGAATGCCTGTGTGGCAGCGAATGCAGTTCCAAGGGACAGTGAAAACTAGCTTCAGCATTCGGTGCTGGCAGCTTTCGTGTGGGCGCAATCGCTGGACGTTTCGAATTTGGCAGCGGGGCTCTGCGAGAGACACATACACAGTGTTCCCCATTACGAAGCAAAGCTTTTGGGGAAAGCGAATGTCTGTGTGGCAGCGAATGCAGTTCCAAGGGACAGTGAAAACCAGCTTCAGCATTCGGTGCTGGCAGCTTTCGTGTAGGCGCAATCGCTGGACGTTTCGAATTTGGTAGCGGGGCTCTGCGAGAGACACATACACAGTGTTGCCCCATTACCAAGCAAAGCTTTTGGGGAAAGCGAATGTCTGTGTGGCAGCGAATGCAGTTCCAAGGGACAGTGAAAACCAGCTACAGCATTCCGTGCTGGCAGCTTTCGTGTGGGCGCAATCGCTGGACGTTTCGAATTTAGCAGCCGGGCTCTGCGAGAGACACATACACAGTGTTGCCCCATTACCAAGCAAAGCTTTTGGGGAAAGCGAATGTCTGTGTGGCAGCGAATGCAGTTCCAAGGGGCAGTGAAAACCAGCTACTGCATTTCGTGCTGGCAGCTTTCGTGTGGGCGAAATCGCTGGACGTTTCGAATTTGGCAGCGGGGCTCTGCGAGAGACACATACACAGTGTTGCCCCATTACGAAGCAAAGCTTTTGGGGAAAGCGAATGTCTGTGTGGCAGCGAATGCAGTTCCAAGGGGCAGTGGAAACCAGCTTCAGCATTCGGTGCTGGCAGCTTTCGTGTGGGCGAAATCGCTGGACGTTTCGAATTTGGTAGCGGTGCTCTGCGAGAGACACATACACAGTGTTGCCCCACTACGAAGCAAAGCTTTTGGGGAAAGCGAATGTCTGTGTGGCAGCGAATGCAGTTCCAAGGGGCAGTGAAAACCAGCTTCAGCATTCGGTGCTGGCAGCTTTCGTGTGGGCGCAATCGCTGGACGTTTCGAATTTGGTAGCGGTGCTCTGCGAGAGACACATACACAGTGTTGCCCCATTACGAAGCAAAGCTTTTGGGGAAAGCGAATGTCTGTGTGGCAGCGAATGCAGTTCCAAGGGACAGTGAAAACCAGCTACAGCATTCCGTGCTGGCAGCTTTCGTGTGGGCGAAATCGCTGGACGTTTCGAATTTGGCAGCGGGGCTCTGCGAGAGACACATACACAGTGTTGCCCCTTTACGAAGCAAAGCTTTTGGGGAAAGCGAATGTCTGTGTGGCAGCGAATGCAGTTCCAAGGGACAGTGAAAACCAGCTACAGCATTCCGTGCTGGCAGCTTTCGTGTGGGCGCAATCGCTGGACGTTTCGAATTTGGTAGCGGGGCTCTGCGAGAGACACATACACAGTGTTGCCCCATTACGAAGCAAAGCTTTTGGGGAAAGCGAATGTCTGTGTGGCAGCGAATGCAGTTCCAAGGGACAGTGAAAACCAGCTACAGCATTCCGTGCTGGCAGCTTTCGTGTGGGCGCAATCGCTGGACGTTTCGAATTTGGCAGCCGGGCTCTGCGAGAGACACATACACAGTGTTGCCCCATTACCAAGCAAAGCTTTTGGGGAAAGCGAATGTCTGTGTGGCAGCGAATGCAGTTCCAAGGGACAGTGAAAACCAGCTACTGCATTTCGTGCTGGCAGTTTTCGTGTGGGCGAAATCGCTGGACGTTTCGAATTTGGCAGCGGGGCTCTGCGAGAGACACATACACAGTGTTGCCCCATTACGAAGTAAAGCTTTTGGGGAAAGCGAATGTCTGTGTGGCAGCGAATGCAGTTCCAAGGGGCAGTGAAAACCAGCTTCAACATTCGGTGCTGGCAGCTTTCGTGTGGGCGCAATCGCTGGACGTTTCGAATTTGGTAGCGGGGCTCTGCGAGAGACACATACACAGTGTTGCCCCATTACGAAGCAAAGCTTTTGGGGAAAGCGAATGTCTGTGTGGCAGCGAATGCAGTTCCAAGGGACAGTGAAAACCAGCTACTGCATTCCGTGCTGGCAGCTTTCGTGTGGGAGAAATCGCTGGACGTTTCGAATTTGGCAGCCGGGCTCTGCGAGAGACACATACACAGTGTTGCCCCATTACGAAGCAAAGCTTTTGGGGAAAGCGAATGTCTGTGTGGCAGCGAATGCAGTTCCAAGGGACAGTGAAAACCAGCTACAGCATTCCGTGCTGGCAGCTTTCGTGTGGGCGAAATCGCTGGACGTTTCGAATTTGGCAGCCGGGCTCTGCGAGAGACACATACACAGTGTTGCCCCATTACGAACCAAAGCTTTTGGGGAAAGCGAATGCCTGTGTGGCAGCGAATGCAGTTCCAAGGGACAGTGAAAACTAGCTTCAGCATTCGGTGCTGGCAGCTTTCTTGTGGGCGCAATCGCTGGACGTTTCGAATTTGGCAGCGGGGCTCTGCGAGAGACACATACACAGTGTTCCCCATTACGAAGCAAAGCTTTTGGGGAAAGCGAATGTCTGTGTGGCAGCGAATGCAGTTCCAAGGGACAGTGAAAACCAGCTTCAGCATTCGGTGCTGGCAGCTTTCGTGTGGGCGCAATCGCTGGACGTTTCGAATTTGGTAGCGGGGCTCTGCGAGAGACACATACACAGTGTTGCCCCATTACCAAGCAAAGCTTTTGGGGAAAGCGAATGTCTGTGTGGCAGCGAATGCAGTTCCAAGGGACAGTGAAAACCAGCTACAGCATTCCGTGCTGGCAGCTTTCGTGTGGGCGCAATCGCTGGACGTTTCGAATTTGGCAGCCGGGCTCTGCGAGAGACACATACACAGTGTTGCCCCATTACCAAGCAAAGCTTTTGGGGAAAGCGAATGTCTGTGTGGCAGCGAATGCAGTTCCAAGGGGCAGTGAAAACCAGCTACTGCATTCCGTGCTGGCAGCTTTCGTGTGGGCGCAATCGCTGGACGTTTCGAATTTGGCAGCGGGGCTCTGCGAGAGACACATACAGAGTGTTGCCCCATTACGAAGCAAAGCTTTTGGGGAAAGCGAATGCCTGTGTGGCAGCGAATGCAGTTCCAAGGGACAGTGAAAACCAGCTACTGCATTCCGTGCTGGCAGCTTTCGTGTGGGAGAAATCGCTGGACGTTTCGAATTTGGCAGCCGGGCTCTGCGAGAGACACATACACAGTGTTGCCCCATTACGAACCAAAGCTTTTGGGGAAAGCGAATGTCTGTGTGGCAGCGAATGCAGTTCCAAGGGACAGTGAAAACCAGCTACAGCATTCCGTGCTGGCAGCTTTCGTGTGGGCGAAATCGCTGGACGTTTCGAATTTGGCAGCCGGGCTCTGCGAGAGACACATACACAGTGTTGCCCCATTACGAAGCAAAGCTTTTGGGGAAAGCGAATGTCTGTGTGGCAGCGAATGCAGTTCCAAGGGACAGTGAAAACCAGCTTCAGCATTCGGTGCTGGCAGCTTTCGTGTGGGCGCAATCGCTGGACGTTTTGAATTTGGTAGCGGGGCTCTGCGAGAGACACATACACAGTGTTGCCCCATTACGAAGCAAAGCTTTTGGGGAAAGCGAATGCCTGTGTGGCAGCGAATGCAGTTCCAAGGGACAGTGAAAACCAGCTACAGCATTCCGTGCTGGCAGCTTTCATGTGGGCGCAATCGCTGGACGTTTCGAATTTGGCAGCCGGGCTCTGCGAGAGACACATACACAGTGTTGCCCCATTACCAAGCAAAGCTTTTGGGGAAAGCGAATGTCTGTGTGGCAGCGAATGCAGTTCCAAGGGACAGTGAAAACCAGCTACTGCATTTCGTGCTGGCAGCTTTCGTGTGGGCGAAATCGCTGGACGTTTCGAATTTGGCAGCGGGGCTCTGCGAGAGACACATACACAGTGTTGCCCCATTACGAAGCAAAGCTTTTGGGGAAAGCGAATGTCTGTGTGGCAGCGAATGCAGTTCCAAGGGGCAGTGAAAACCAGCTTCAGCATTCGGTGCTGGCAGCTTTCGTGTGGGCGCAATCGCTGGACGTTTCGAATTTGGTAGCGGGGCTCTGCGAGAGACACATACACAGTGTTGCCCCATTACGAAGCAAAGCTTTTGGGGAAAGCGAATGTCTGTGTGGCAGCGAATGCAGTTCCAAGGGGCAGTGAAAACCAGCTTCAGCATTCGGTGCTGGCAGCTTTCGTGTGGGCGAAATCGCTGGACGTTTCGAATTTGGCAGCCGGGCTCTGCGAGAGACACATACACAGTGTTGCCCCTTTACGAAGCAAAGCTTTTGGGGAAAGCGAATGTCTGTGTGGCAGCGAATGCAGTTCCAAGGGACAGTGAAAACCAGCTACTGCATTCCGTGCTGGCAGCTTTCGTGTGGGAGAAATCGCTGGACGTTTCGAATTTGGCAGCCGGGCTCTGCGAGAGACACATACACAGTGTTGCCCCATTACGAAGCAAAGCTTTTGGGGAAAGCGAATGTCTGTGTGGCAGCGAATGCAGTTCCAAGGGACAGTGAAAACCAGCTACAGCATTCCGTGCTGGCAGCTTTCGTGTGGGCGAAATCGCTGGACGTTTCGAATTTGGCAGCCGGGCTCTGCGAGAGACACATACACAGTGTTGCCCCATTACGAACCAAAGCTTTTGGGGAAAGCGAATGCCTGTGTGGCAGCGAATGCAGTTCCAAGGGACAGTGAAAACTAGCTTCAGCATTCGGTGCTGGCAGCTTTCGTGTGGGCGCAATCGCTGGACGTTTCGAATTTGGCAGCGGGGCTCTGCGAGAGACACATACACAGTGTTGCCCCATTACGAAGCAAAGCTTTTGGGGAAAGCGAATGTCTGTGTGGCAGCGAATGCAGTTCCAAGGGACAGTGAAAACCAGCTACAGCATTCCGTGCTGGCAGCTTTCGTGTGGGCGCAATCGCTGGACGTTTCGAATTTGGCAGCCGGGCTCTGCGAGAGACACATACACAGTGTTGCCCCATTACCAAGCAAAGCTTTTGGGGAAAGCGAATGTCTGTGTGGCAGCGAATGCAGTTCCAAGGGACAGTGAAAACCAGCTACTGCATTTCGTGCTGGCAGCTTTCGTGTGGGCGAAATCGCTGGACGTTTCGAATTTGGCAGCGGGGCTCTGCGAGAGACACATACACAGTGTTGCCCCATTACGAAGCAAAGCTTTTGGGGAAAGCGAATGTCTGTGTGGCAGCGAATGCAGTTCCAAGGGACAGTGAAAACCAGCTACAGCATTCCGTGCTGGCAGCTTTCGTGTGGGCGAAATCGCTGGACGTTTCGAATTTGGCAGCCGGGCTCTGCGAGAGACACATACACAGTGTTGCCCCATTACGAACCAAAGCTTTTGGGGAAAGCGAATGCCTGTGTGGCAGCGAATGCAGTTCCAAGGGACAGTGAAAACTAGCTTCAGCATTCGGTGCTGGCAGCTTTCGTGTGGGCGCAATCGCTGGACGTTTCGAATTTGGCAGCGGGGCTCTGCGAGAGACACATACACAGTGTTCCCCATTACGAAGCAAAGCTTTTGGGGAAAGCGAATGTCTGTGTGGCAGCGAATGCAGTTCCAAGGGACAGTGAAAACCAGCTTCAGCATTCGGTGCTGGCAGCTTTCGTGTGGGCGCAATCGCTGGACGTTTCGAATTTGGTAGCGGGGCTCTGCGAGAGACACATACACAGTGTTGCCCCATTACCAAGCAAAGCTTTTGGGGAAAGCGAATGTCTGTGTGGCAGCGAATGCAGTTCCAAGGGACAGTGAAAACCAGCTACAGCATTCCGTGCTGGCAGCTTTCGTGTGGGCGCAATCGCTGGACGTTTCGAATTTGGCAGCCGGGCTCTGCGAGAGACACATACACAGTGTTGCCCCATTACCAAGCAAAGCTTTTGGGGAAAGCGAATGTCTGTGTGGCAGCGAATGCAGTTCCAAGGGGCAGTGAAAACCAGCTACTGCATTTCGTGCTGGCAGCTTTCGTGTGGGCGAAATCGCTGGACGTTTCGAATTTGGCAGCGGGGCTCTGCGAGAGACACATACACAGTGTTGCCCCATTACGAAGCAAAGCTTTTGGGGAAAGCGAATGTCTGTGTGGCAGCGAATGCAGTTCCAAGGGGCAGTGGAAACCAGCTTCAGCATTCGGTGCTGGCAGCTTTCGTGTGGGAGAAATCGCTGGACGTTTCGAATTTGGCAGCCGGGCTCTGCGAGAGACACATACACAGTGTTGCCCCATTACGAAGCAAAGCTTTTGGGGAAAGCGAATGTCTGTGTGGCAGCGAATGCAGTTCCAAGGGGCAGTGAAAACCAGCTTCAGCATTCGGTGCTGGCAGCTTTCGTGTGGGCGAAATCGCTGGACGTTTCGAATTTGGCAGCGGGGCTCTGCGAGAGACACATACACAGTGTTGCCCCATTACGAAGCAAAGCTTTTGGGGAAAGCGAATGTCTGTGTGGCAGCGAATGCAGTTCCAAGGGACAGTGCAAACCAGCTTCATCATTCGGTGCTGGCAGCTTTCGTGTGGGCGCAATCGCTGGACGTTTCGAATTTGGTAGCGGTGCTCTGCGAGAGACACATACACAGTGTTGCCCCACTACGAAGCAAAGCTTTTGGGGAAAGCGAATGTCTGTGTGGCAGCGAATGCAGTTCCAAGGGGCAGTGAAAACCAGCTTCAGCATTCGGTGCTGGCAGCTTTCGTGTGGGCGCAATCGCTGGACGTTTCGAATTTGGTAGCGGTGCTCTGCGAGAGACACATACACAGTGTTGCCCCATTACGAAGCAAAGCTTTTGGGGAAAGCGAATGTCTGTGTGGCAGCGAATGCAGTTCCAAGGGGCAGTGAAAACCAGCTACAGCATTCCGTGCTGGCAGCTTTCGTGTGGGCGCAATCGCTGGACGTTTCGAATTTGGCAGCGGGGCTCTGCGAGAGACACATACACTGTGTTGCCCCATTACCAAGCAAAGCTTTTGGGGAAAGCGAATGTCTGTGTGGCAGCGAATGCAGTTCCAAGGGGCAGTGAAAACCAGCTTCAGCATTCGGTGCTGGCAGATTTCGTGTGGGAGAAATCGCTGGACGTTTCGAATTTACAGCGGGGCTCTGCGAGAGACACATACACAGTGTTGCCCCATTACCAAGCAAAGCTTTTGGGGAAAGCGAATGTCTGTGTGGCAGCGAATGCAGTTCCAAGGGACAGTGAAAACCAGCTACTGCATTCCGTGCTGGCAGCTTTCGTGTGGGAGAAATCGCTGGACGTTTCGAATTTGGCAGCCGGGCTCTGCGAGAGACACATACAGAGTGTTGCCCCATTACGAAGCAAAGCTTTTGGGGAAAGCGAATGTCTGTGTGGCAGCGAATGCAGTTCCAAGGGACAGTGAAAACCAGCTACTGCATTCCGTGCTGGCAGCTTTCGTGTGGGAGAAATCGCTGGACGTTTCGAATTTGGCAGCCGGGCTCTGCGAGAGACACATACACAGTGTTGCCCCATTACGAACCAAAGCTTTTGGGGAAAGCGAATGTCTGTGTGGCAGCGAATGCAGTTCCAAGGGACAGTGAAAACCAGCTACAGCATTCCGTGCTGGCAGCTTTCGTGTGGGCGAAATCGCTGGACGTTTCGAATTTGGCAGCCGGGCTCTGCGAGAGACACATACACAGTGTTGCCCCATTACGAACCAAAGCTTTTGGGGAAAGCGAATGTCTGTGTGGCAGCGAATGCAGTTCCAAGGGACAGTGAAAACCAGCTTCAGCATTCGGTGCTGGCTGCTTTCGTGTGGGCGAAATCGCTGGACGTTTCGAATTTGGCAGCCGGGCTCTGCGAGAGACACATACACAGTGTTCCCCATTACGAAGCAAAGCTTTTGGGGAAAGCGAATGTCTGTGTGGCAGCGAATGCAGTTCCAAGGGACAGTGAAAACCAGCTTCAGCATTCGGTGCTGGCAGCTTTCGTGTGGGCGCAATCGCTGGACGTTTCGAATTTGGTAGCGGGGCTCTGCGAGAGACACATACACAGTGTTGCCCCATTACCAAGCAAAGCTTTTGGGGAAAGCGAATGTCTGTGTGGCAGCGAATGCAGTTCCAAGGGACAGTGAAAACCAGCTACAGCATTCCGTGCTGGCAGCTTTCGTGTGGGCGCAATCGCTGGACGTTTCGAATTTGGCAGCCGGGCTCTGCGAGAGACACATACACAGTGTTGCCCCATTACCAAGCAAAGCTTTTGGGGAAAGCGAATGTCTGTGTGGCAGCGAATGCAGTTCCAAGGGGCAGTGAAAACCAGCTACTGCATTCCGTGCTGGCAGCTTTCGTGTGGGCGCAATCGCTGGACGTTTCGAATTTGGCAGCGGGGCTCTGCGAGAGACACATACAGAGTGTTGCCCCATTACGAAGCAAAGCTTTTGGGGAAAGCGAATGCCTGTGTGGCAGCGAATGCAGTTCCAAGGGACAGTGAAAACCAGCTACTGCATTCCGTGCTGGCAGCTTTCGTGTGGGAGAAATCGCTGGACGTTTCGAATTTGGCAGCCGGGCTCTGCGAGAGACACATACACAGTGTTGCCCCATTACGAACCAAAGCTTTTGGGGAAAGCGAATGTCTGTGTGGCAGCGAATGCAGTTCCAAGGGACAGTGAAAACCAGCTACAGCATTCCGTGCTGGCAGCTTTCGTGTGGGCGAAATCGCTGGACGTTTCGAATTTGGCAGCCGGGCTCTGCGAGAGACACATACACAGTGTTGCCCCATTACGAAGCAAAGCTTTTGGGGAAAGCGAATGTCTGTGTGGCAGCGAATGCAGTTCCAAGGGACAGTGAAAACCAGCTTCAGCATTCGGTGCTGGCAGCTTTCGTGTGGGCGCAATCGCTGGACGTTTCGAATTTGGTAGCGGGGCTCTGCGAGAGACACATACACAGTGTTGCCCCATTACGAAGCAAAGCTTTTGGGGAAAGCGAATGCCTGTGTGGCAGCGAATGCAGTTCCAAGGGACAGTGAAAACCAGCTACAGCATTCCGTGCTGGCAGCTTTCGTGTGGGCGCAATCGCTGGACGTTTCGAATTTGGCAGCCGGGCTCTGCGAGAGACACATACACAGTGTTGCCCCATTACCAAGCAAAGCTTTTGGGGAAAGCGAATGTCTGTGTGGCAGCGAATGCAGTTCCAAGGGACAGTGAAAACCAGCTACTGCATTTCGTGCTGGCAGCTTTCGTGTGGGCGAAATCGCTGGACGTTTCGAATTTGGCAGCGGGGCTCTGCGAGAGACACATACACAGTGTTGCCCCATTACGAAGCAAAGCTTTTGGGGAAAGCGAATGTCTGTGTGGCAGCGAATGCAGTTCCAAGGGGCAGTGAAAACCAGCTTCAGCATTCGGTGCTGGCAGCTTTCGTGTGGGCGCAATCGCTGGACGTTTCGAATTTGGTAGCGGGGCTCTGCGAGAGACACATACACAGTGTTGCCCCATTACGAAGCAAAGCTTTTGGGGAAAGCGAATGTCTGTGTGGCAGCGAATGCAGTTCCAAGGGGCAGTGAAAACCAGCTTCAGCATTCGGTGCTGGCAGCTTTCGTGTGGGCGAAATCGCTGGACGTTTCGAATTTGGCAGCCGGGCTCTGCGAGAGACACATACACAGTGTTGCCCCTTTACGAAGCAAAGCTTTTGGGGAAAGCGAATGTCTGTGTGGCAGCGAATGCAGTTCCAAGGGACAGTGAAAACCAGCTACTGCATTCCGTGCTGGCAGCTTTCGTGTGGGCGAAATCGCTGGACGTTTCGAATTTGGCAGCCGGGCTCTGCGAGAGACACATACACAGTGTTGCCCCATTACGAAGCAAAGCTTTTGGGGAAAGCGAATGTCTGTGTGGCAGCGAATGCAGTTCCAAGGGACAGTGAAAACCAGCTACAGCATTCCGTGCTGGCAGCTTTCGTGTGGGCGCAATCGCTGGACGTTTCGAATTTGGCAGCCGGGCTCTGCGAGAGACACATACACAGTGTTGCCCCATTACGAACCAAAGCTTTTGGGGAAAGCGAATGCCTGTGTGGCAGCGAATGCAGTTCCAAGGGACAGTGAAAACTAGCTTCAGCATTCGGTGCTGGCAGCTTTCGTGTGGGCGCAATCGCTGGACGTTTCGAATTTGGCAGCGGGGCTCTGCGAGAGACACATACACAGTGTTGCCCCATTACGAAGCAAAGCTTTTGGGGAAAGCGAATGTCTGTGTGGCAGCGAATGCAGTTCCAAGGGACAGTGAAAACCAGCTACAGCATTCCGTGCTGGCAGCTTTCGTGTGGGCGAAATCGCTGGACGTTTCGAATTTGGCAGCCGGGCTCTGCGAGAGACACATACACAGTGTTGCCCCATTACGAACCAAAGCTTTTGGGGAAAGCGAATGCCTGTGTGGCAGCGAATGCAGTTCCAAGGGACAGTGAAAACTAGCTTCAGCATTCGGTGCTGGCAGCTTTCGTGTGGGCGCAATCGCTGGACGTTTCGAATTTGGCAGCGGGGCTCTGCGAGAGACACATACACAGTGTTCCCCATTACGAAGCAAAGCTTTTGGGGAAAGCGAATGTCTGTGTGGCAGCGAATGCAGTTCCA
Source organism: Mycteria americana (assembly GCF_035582795.1). NCBI lineage: Eukaryota > Metazoa > Chordata > Aves > Ciconiiformes > Ciconiidae > Mycteria > Mycteria americana. The sequence continues at coordinate 10,906,047 of NC_134383.1, forward strand.
AGGGACAGTGAAAACCAGCTTCAGCATTCGGTGCTGGCAGCTTTCGTGTGGGCGCAATCGCTGGACGTTTCGAATTTGGTAGCGGGGCTCTGCGAGAGACACATACACAGTGTTGCCCCATTACCAAGCAAAGCTTTTGGGGAAAGCGAATGTCTGTGTGGCAGCGAATGCAGTTCCAAGGGGCAGTGAAAACCAGCTACTGCATTTCGTGCTGGCAGCTTTCGTGTGGGCGAAATCGCTGGACGTTTCGAATTTGGCAGCGGGGCTCTGCGAGAGACACATACACAGTGTTGCCCCATTACGAAGCAAAGCTTTTGGGGAAAGCGAATGTCTGTGTGGCAGCGAATGCAGTTCCAAGGGGCAGTGGAAACCAGCTTCAGCATTCGGTGCTGGCAGCTTTCGTGTGGGCGAAATCGCTGGACGTTTCGAATTTGGCAGCCGGGCTCTGCGAGAGACACATACACAGTGTTGCCCCATTACGAAGCAAAGCTTTTGGGGAAAGCGAATGTCTGTGTGGCAGCGAATGCAGTTCCAAGGGACAGTGAAAACCAGCTACTGCATTCCGTGCTGGCAGCTTTCGTGTGGGAGAAATCGCTGGACGTTTCGAATTTGGCAGCCGGGCTCTGCGAGAGACACATACACAGTGTTGCCCCATTACGAACCAAAGCTTTTGGGGAAAGCGAATGTCTGTGTGGCAGCGAATGCAGTTCCAAGGGACAGTGAAAACCAGCTACAGCATTCCGTGCTGGCAGCTTTCGTGTGGGCGAAATCGCTGGACGTTTCGAATTTGGCAGCCGGGCTCTGCGAGAGACACATACACAGTGTTGCCCCATTACGAACCAAAGCTTTTGGGGAAAGCGAATGTCTGTGTGGCAGCGAATGCAGTTCCAAGGGACAGTGAAAACCAGCTTCAGCATTCGGTGCTGGCTGCTTTCGTGTGGGCGAAATCGCTGGACGTTTCGAATTTGGCAGCCGGGCTCTGCGAGAGACACATACACAGTGTTCCCCATTACGAAGCAAAGCTTTTGGGGAAAGCGAATGTCTGTGTGGCAGCGAATGCAGTTCCAAGGGACAGTGAAAACCAGCTTCAGCATTCGGTGCTGGCAGCTTTCGTGTGGGCGCAATCGCTGGACGTTTCGAATTTGGTAGCGGGGCTCTGCGAGAGACACATACACAGTGTTGCCCCATTACCAAGCAAAGCTTTTGGGGAAAGCGAATGTCTGTGTGGCAGCGAATGCAGTTCCAAGGGACAGTGAAAACCAGCTACAGCATTCCGTGCTGGCAGCTTTCGTGTGGGCGCAATCGCTGGACGTTTCGAATTTGGCAGCCGGGCTCTGCGAGAGACACATACACAGTGTTGCCCCATTACCAAGCAAAGCTTTTGGGGAAAGCGAATGTCTGTGTGGCAGCGAATGCAGTTCCAAGGGGCAGTGAAAACCAGCTACTGCATTCCGTGCTGGCAGCTTTCGTGTGGGCGCAATCGCTGGACGTTTCGAATTTGGCAGCGGGGCTCTGCGAGAGACACATACAGAGTGTTGCCCCATTACGAAGCAAAGCTTTTGGGGAAAGCGAATGCCTGTGTGGCAGCGAATGCAGTTCCAAGGGACAGTGAAAACCAGCTACTGCATTCCGTGCTGGCAGCTTTCGTGTGGGAGAAATCGCTGGACGTTTCGAATTTGGCAGCCGGGCTCTGCGAGAGACACATACACAGTGTTGCCCCATTACGAACCAAAGCTTTTGGGGAAAGCGAATGTCTGTGTGGCAGCGAATGCAGTTCCAAGGGACAGTGAAAACCAGCTACAGCATTCCGTGCTGGCAGCTTTCGTGTGGGCGAAATCGCTGGACGTTTCGAATTTGGCAGCCGGGCTCTGCGAGAGACACATACACAGTGTTGCCCCATTACGAAGCAAAGCTTTTGGGGAAAGCGAATGTCTGTGTGGCAGCGAATGCAGTTCCAAGGGACAGTGAAAACCAGCTTCAGCATTCGGTGCTGGCAGCTTTCGTGTGGGCGCAATCGCTGGACGTTTCGAATTTGGTAGCGGGGCTCTGCGAGAGACACATACACAGTGTTGCCCCATTACGAAGCAAAGCTTTTGGGGAAAGCGAATGCCTGTGTGGCAGCGAATGCAGTTCCAAGGGACAGTGAAAACCAGCTACAGCATTCCGTGCTGGCAGCTTTCGTGTGGGCGCAATCGCTGGACGTTTCGAATTTGGCAGCCGGGCTCTGCGAGAGACACATACACAGTGTTGCCCCATTACCAAGCAAAGCTTTTGGGGAAAGCGAATGTCTGTGTGGCAGCGAATGCAGTTCCAAGGGACAGTGAAAACCAGCTACTGCATTTCGTGCTGGCAGCTTTCGTGTGGGCGAAATCGCTGGACGTTTCGAATTTGGCAGCGGGGCTCTGCGAGAGACACATACACAGTGTTGCCCCATTACGAAGCAAAGCTTTTGGGGAAAGCGAATGTCTGTGTGGCAGCGAATGCAGTTCCAAGGGGCAGTGAAAACCAGCTTCAGCATTCGGTGCTGGCAGCTTTCGTGTGGGCGCAATCGCTGGACGTTTCGAATTTGGTAGCGGGGCTCTGCGAGAGACACATACACAGTGTTGCCCCATTACGAAGCAAAGCTTTTGGGGAAAGCGAATGTCTGTGTGGCAGCGAATGCAGTTCCAAGGGGCAGTGAAAACCAGCTTCAGCATTCGGTGCTGGCAGCTTTCGTGTGGGCGAAATCGCTGGACGTTTCGAATTTGGCAGCCGGGCTCTGCGAGAGACACATACACAGTGTTGCCCCTTTACGAAGCAAAGCTTTTGGGGAAAGCGAATGTCTGTGTGGCAGCGAATGCAGTTCCAAGGGACAGTGAAAACCAGCTACTGCATTCCGTGCTGGCAGCTTTCGTGTGGGAGAAATCGCTGGACGTTTCGAATTTGGCAGCCGGGCTCTGCGAGAGACACATACACAGTGTTGCCCCATTACGAAGCAAAGCTTTTGGGGAAAGCGAATGTCTGTGTGGCAGCGAATGCAGTTCCAAGGGACAGTGAAAACCAGCTACAGCATTCCGTGCTGGCAGCTTTCGTGTGGGCGCAATCGCTGGACGTTTCGAATTTGGCAGCCGGGCTCTGCGAGAGACACATACACAGTGTTGCCCCATTACGAACCAAAGCTTTTGGGGAAAGCGAATGCCTGTGTGGCAGCGAATGCAGTTCCAAGGGACAGTGAAAACTAGCTTCAGCATTCGGTGCTGGCAGCTTTCGTGTGGGCGCAATCGCTGGACGTTTCGAATTTGGCAGCGGGGCTCTGCGAGAGACACATACACAGTGTTGCCCCATTACGAAGCAAAGCTTTTGGGGAAAGCGAATGTCTGTGTGGCAGCGAATGCAGTTCCAAGGGACAGTGAAAACCAGCTACAGCATTCCGTGCTGGCAGCTTTCGTGTGGGCGAAATCGCTGGACGTTTCGAATTTGGCAGCCGGGCTCTGCGAGAGACACATACACAGTGTTGCCCCATTACGAACCAAAGCTTTTGGGGAAAGCGAATGCCTGTGTGGCAGCGAATGCAGTTCCAAGGGACAGTGAAAACTAGCTTCAGCATTCGGTGCTGGCAGCTTTCGTGTGGGCGCAATCGCTGGACGTTTCGAATTTGGCAGCGGGGCTCTGCGAGAGACACATACACAGTGTTCCCCATTACGAAGCAAAGCTTTTGGGGAAAGCGAATGTCTGTGTGGCAGCGAATGCAGTTCCAAGGGACAGTGAAAACCAGCTTCAGCATTCGGTGCTGGCAGCTTTCGTGTGGGCGCAATCGCTGGACGTTTCGAATTTGGTAGCGGGGCTCTGCGAGAGACACATACACAGTGTTGCCCCATTACCAAGCAAAGCTTTTGGGGAAAGCGAATGTCTGTGTGGCAGCGAATGCAGTTCCAAGGGACAGTGAAAACCAGCTACAGCATTCCGTGCTGGCAGCTTTCGTGTGGGCGCAATCGCTGGACGTTTCGAATTTGGCAGCCGGGCTCTGCGAGAGACACATACACAGTGTTGCCCCATTACCAAGCAAAGCTTTTGGGGAAAGCGAATGTCTGTGTGGCAGCGAATGCAGTTCCAAGGGGCAGTGAAAACCAGCTACTGCATTTCGTGCTGGCAGCTTTCGTGTGGGCGAAATCGCTGGACGTTTCGAATTTGGCAGCGGGGCTCTGCGAGAGACACATACACAGTGTTGCCCCATTACGAAGCAAAGCTTTTGGGGAAAGCGAATGTCTGTGTGGCAGCGAATGCAGTTCCAAGGGGCAGTGAAAACCAGCTTCAGCATTCGGTGCTGGCAGCTTTCGTGTGGGCGAAATCGCTGGACGTTTCGAATTTGGCAGCGGGGCTCTGCGAGAGACACATACACAGTGTTGCCCCATTACGAAGCAAAGCTTTTGGGGAAAGCGAATGTCTGTGTGGCAGCGAATGCAGTTCCAAGGGACAGTGCAAACCAGCTTCATCATTCGGTGCTGGCAGCTTTCGTGTGGGCGCAATCGCTGGACGTTTCGAATTTGGTAGCGGTGCTCTGCGAGAGACACATACACAGTGTTGCCCCACTACGAAGCACAGCTTTTGGGGAAAGCGAATGTCTGTGTGGCAGCGAATGCAGTTCCAAGGGGCAGTGAAAACCAGCTTCAGCATTCGGTGCTGGCAGCTTTCGTGTGGGCGCAATCGCTGGACGTTTCGAATTTGGTAGCGGGGCTCTGCGAGAGACACATACACAGTGTTGCCCCATTACGAAGCAAAGCTTTTGGGGAAAGCGAATGTCTGTGTGGCAGCGAATGCAGTTCCAAGGGGCAGTGAAAACCAGCTACAGCATTCCGTGCTGGCAGCTTTCGTGTGGGCGCAATCGCTGGACGTTTCGAATTTGGCAGCGGGGCTCTGCGAGAGACACATACACTGTGTTGCCCCATTACCAAGCAAAGCTTTTGGGGAAAGCGAATGTCTGTGTGGCAGCGAATGCAGTTCCAAGGGGCAGTGAAAACCAGCTTCAGCATTCGGTGCTGGCAGATTTCGTGTGGGAGAAATCGCTGGACGTTTCGAATTTACAGCGGGGCTCTGCGAGAGACACATACACAGTGTTGCCCCATTACCAAGCAAAGCTTTTGGGGAAAGCGAATGTCTGTGTGGCAGCGAATGCAGTTCCAATGGACAGTGAAAACCAGCTACTGCATTCCGTGCTGGCAGCTTTCGTGTGGGAGAAATCGCTGGACGTTTCGAATTTGGCAGCCGGGCTCTGCGAGAGACACATACAGAGTGTTGCCCCATTACGAAGCAAAGCTTTTGGGGAAAGCGAATGTCTGTGTGGCAGCGAATGCAGTTCCAAGGGACAGTGAAAACCAGCTACTGCATTCCGTGGTGGCAGCTTTCGTGTGGGAGAAATCGCTGGACGTTTCGAATTTGGCAGCCGGGCTCTGCGAGAGACACATACACAGTGTTGCCCCATTACGAACCAAAGCTTTTGGGGAAAGCGAATGTCTGTGTGGCAGCGAATGCAGTTCCAAGGGACAGTGAAAACCAGCTACAGCATTCCGTGCTGGCAGCTTTCGTGTGGGCGAAATCGCTGGACGTTTCGAATTTGGCAGCCGGGCTCTGCGAGAGACACATACACAGTGTTGCCCCATTACGAAGCAAAGCTTTTGGGGAAAGCGAATGTCTGTGTGGCAGCGAATGCAGTTCCAAGGGACAGTGAAAACCAGCTTCAGCATTCGGTGCTGGCTGCTTTCGTGTGGGCGAAATCGCTGGACGTTTCGAATTTGGCAGCCGGGCTCTGCGAGAGACACATACACAGTGTTGCCCCTTTACGAAGCAAAGCTTTTGGGGAAAGCGAATGTCTGTGTGGCAGCGAATGCAGTTCCAAGGGACAGTGAAAACCAGCTTCAGCATTCGGTGCTGGCAGCTTTCGTGTGGGCGCAATCACTGGACGTTTCGAATTTGGTAGCGGGGCTCTGCGAGAGACACATACACAGTGTTGCCCCATTACGAAGCAAAGCTTTTGGGGAAAGCGAATGTCTGTGTGGCAGCGAATGCAGTTCCAAGGGACAGTGCAAACCAGCTTCAGCATTCGGTGCTGGCAGCTTTCGTGTGGGCGCAATCGCTGGACGTTTCGAATTTGGCAGCCGGGCTCTGCGAGAGACACATACACAGTGTTGCCCCATTACCAAGCAAAGCTTTTGGGGAAAGCGAATGTCTGTGTGGCAGCGAATGCAGTTCCAAGGGACAGTGAAAACCAGCTACTGCATTTCGTGCTGGCAGCTTTCGTGTGGGCGAAATCGCTGGACGTTTCGAATTTGGCAGCGGGGCTCTGCGAGAGACACATACACAGTGTTGCCCCATTACGAAGCAAAGCTTTTGGGGAAAGCGAATGTCTGTGTGGCAGCGAATGCAGTTCCAAGGGGCAGTGAAAACCAGCTTCAGCATTCGGTGCTGGCAGCTTTCGTGTGGGCGCAATCGCTGGACGTTTCGAATTTGGTAGCGGGGCTCTGCGAGAGACACATACACAGTGTTGCCCCATTACGAAGCAAAGCTTTTGGGGAAAGCGAATGTCTGTGTGGCAGCGAATGCAGTTCCAAGGGGCAGTGAAAACCAGCTTCAGCATTCGGTGCTGGCAGCTTTCGTGTGGGCGAAATCGCTGGACGTTTCGAATTTGGCAGCCGGGCTCTGCGAGAGACACATACACAGTGTTGCCCCTTTACGAAGCAAAGCTTTTGGGGAAAGCGAATGTCTGTGTGGCAGCGAATGCAGTTCCAAGGGGCAGTGAAAACCAGCTTCAGCATTCGGTGCTGGCAGCTTTCGTGTGGGCGCAATCGCTGGACGTTTCGAATTTGGTAGCGGTGCCCTGCGAGAGACACATACACAGTGTTGCCCCATTACGAAGCAAAGCTTTTGGGGAAAGCGAATGTCTGTGTGGCAGCGAATGCAGTTCCAAGGCACAGTGAAAACTAGCTTCAGCATTCGGTGCTGGCAGCTTTCGTGTGAGCGCAATCGCTGGACGTTTCGAATTTGGCAGCCGGGCTCTGCGAGAGACACATACACAGTGTTGCCCCATTACCAAGCAAAGCTTTTGGGGAAAGCGAATGTCTGTGTGGCAGCGAATGCAGTTCCAAGGGGCAGTGAAAACCAGCTACTGCATTTCGTGCTGGCAGCTTTCGTGTGGGCGAAATCGCTGGACGTTTCGAATTTGGCAGCGGGGCTCTGCGAGAGACACATACACAGTGTTGCCCCATTACGAAGCAAAGCTTTTGGGGAAAGCGAATGTCTGTGTGGCAGCGAATGCAGTTCCAAGGGACAGTGAAAACCAGCTTCAGCATTCGGTGCTGGCAGCTTTCGTGTGGGCGCAATCGCTGGACGTTTCGAATTTGGTAGCGGGGCTCTGCGAGAGACACATACACAGTGTTGCCCCATTACGAAGCAAAGCTTTTGGGGAAAGCGAATGTCTGTGTGGCAGCGAATGCAGTTCCAAGGGACAGTGAAAACCAGCTACTGCATTCCGTGCTGGCAGCTTTCGTGTGGGAGAAATCGCTGGACGTTTCGAATTTGGCAGCCGGGCTCTGCGAGAGACACATACACAGTGTTGCCCCATTACGAAGCAAAGCTTTTGGGGAAAGCGAATGTCTGTGTGGCAGCGAATGCAGTTCCAAGGGACAGTGAAAACCAGCTACAGCATTCCGTGCTGGCAGCTTTCGTGTGGGCGCAATCGCTGGACGTTTCGAATTTGGCAGCCGGGCTCTGCGAGAGACACATACACAGTGTTGCCCCATTACGAACCAAAGCTTTTGGGGAAAGCGAATGCCTGTGTGGCAGCGAATGCAGTTCCAAGGGACAGTGAAAACTAGCTTCAGCATTCGGTGCTGGCAGCTTTCGTGTGGGCGCAATCGCTGGACGTTTCGAATTTGGCAGCGGGGCTCTGCGAGAGACACATACACAGTGTTCCCCATTACGAAGCAAAGCTTTTGGGGAAAGCGAATGTCTGTGTGGCAGCGAATGCAGTTCCAAGGGACAGTGAAAACCAGCTACAGCATTCCGTGCTGGCAGCTTTCGTGTGGGCGCAATCGCTGGACGTTTCGAATTTGGCAGCCGGGCTCTGCGAGAGACACATACACAGTGTTGCCCCATTACCAAGCAAAGCTTTTGGGGAAAGCGAATGTCTGTGTGGCAGCGAATGCAGTTCCAAGGGGCAGTGAAAACCAGCTTCAGCATTCGGTGCTGGCTGCTTTCGTGTGGGCGAAATCGCTGGACGTTTCGAATTTGGCAGCCGGGCTCTGCGAGAGACACATACACAGTGTTGCCCCTTTACGAAGCAAAGCTTTTGGGGAAAGCGAATGTCTGTGTGGCAGCGAATGCAGTTCCAAGGGACAGTGAAAACCAGCTTCAGCATTCGGTGCTGGCAGCTTTCGTGTGGGCGAAATCGCTGGACGTTTCGAATTTGGCAGCGGGGCTCTGCGAGAGACACATACACAGTGTTGCCCCATTACGAAGCAAAGCTTTTGGGGAAAGCGAATGTCTGTGTGGCAGCGAATGCAGTTCCAAGGGGCAGTGAAAACCAGCTTCAGCATTCGGTGCTGGCAGCTTTCGTGTGGGCGAAATCGCTGGACGTTTCGAATTTGGCAGCCGGGCTCTGCGAGAGACACATACACAGTGTTGCCCCATTACGAACCAAAGCTTTTGGGGAAAGCGAATGTCTGTGTGGCAGCGAATGCAGTTCCAAGGGGCAGTGAAAACCAGCTTCAGCATTCGGTGCTGGCAGCTTTCGTGTGGGAGAAATCGCTGGACGTTTCGAATTTGGCAGCGGGGCACTGCGAGAGACACATACACAGTGTTGCCCCATTACGAACCAAAGCTTTTGGGGAAAGCGAATGCCTGTGTGGCAGCGAATGCAGTTCCAAGGGACAGTGAAAACTAGCTTCAGCATTCGGTGCTGGCAGCTTTCGTGTGGGCGCAATCGCTGGACGTTTCGAATTCGGCAGCGGGGCTCTGCGAGAGACACATACACAGTGTTGCCCCATTACCAAGCAAAGCTTTTGGGGAAAGCGAATGTCTGTGTGGCAGCGAATGCAGTTCCAAGGGACAGTGAAAACCAGCTACAGCATTCCGTGCTGGCAGCTTTCGAGTGGGCGCAATCGCTGGACGTTTCGAATTTGGCAGCCGGGCTCTGCGAGAGACACATACACAGTGTTGCCCCATTACCAAGCAAAGCTTTTGGGGAAAGCGAATGTCTGTGTGGCAGCGAATGCAGTTCCAAGGGGCAGTGAAAACCAGCTACTGCATTTCGTGCTGGCAGCTTTCGTGTGGGCGAAATCGCTGGACGTTTCGAATTTGGCAGCGGGGCTCTGCGAGAGACACATACACAGTGTTGCCCCATTACGAAGCAAAGCTTTTGGGGAAAGCGAATGTCTGTGTGGCAGCGAATGCAGTTCCAAGGGGCAGTGAAAACCAGCTTCAGCATTCGGTGCTGGCAGCTTTCGTGTGGGCGCAATCGCTGGACGTTTCGAATTTGGTAGCGGGGCTCTGCGAGAGACACATACACAGTGTTGCCCCATTACGAAGCAAAGCTTTTGGGGAAAGCGAATGTCTGTGTGGCAGCGAATGCAGTTCCAAGGCACAGTGAAAACCAGCTTCAGCATTCGGTGCTGGCAGCTTTCGTGTGGGCGAAATCGCTGGACGTTTCGAATTTGGCAGCGGGGCTCTGCGAGAGACACATACACAGTGTTGCCCCATTACCAAGCAAAGCTTTTGGGGAAAGCGAATGTCTGTGTGGCAGCGAATGCAGTTCCAAGGGGCAGTGAAAACCAGCTTCAGCATTCGGTGCTGGCAGCTTTCGTGTGGGCGAAATCGCTGGACGTTTCGAATTTGGCAGCGGGGCTCTGCGAGAGACACATACACAGTGTTGCCCCATTACGAAGCAAAGCTTTTGGGGAAAGCGAATGTCTGTGTGGCAGCGAATGCAGTTCCAAGGGACAGTGCAAACCAGCTTCAGCATTCGGTGCTGGCAGCTTTCGTGTGGGCGCAATCGCTGGACGTTTCGAATTTGGTAGCGGTGCTCTGCGAGAGACACATACACAGTGTTGCCCCATTACGAAGCAAAGCTTTTGGGGAAAGCGAATGTCTGTGTGGCAGCGAATGCAGTTCCAAGGGACAGTGAAAACCAGCTACTGCATTCCGTGCTGGCAGCTTTCGTGTGGGCGCAATCGCTGGACGTTTCGAATTTGGCAGCCGGGCTCTGCGAGAGACACATACACAGTGTTGCCCCATTACGAAGCAAAGCTTTTGGGGAAAGCGAATGTCTGTGTGGCAGCGAATGCAGTTCCAAGGGACAGTGAAAACCAGCTACAGCATTCCGTGCTGGCAGCTTTCGTGTGGGCGCAATCGCTGGACGTTTCGAATTTGGCAGCCGGGCTCTGCGAGAGACACATACACAGTGTTGCCCCATTACGAACCAAAGCTTTTGGGGAAAGCGAATGCCTGTGTGGCAGCGAATGCAGTTCCAAGGGACAGTGAAAACTAGCTTCAGCATTCGGTGCTGGCAGCTTTCGTGTGGGCGCAATCGCTGGACGTTTCGAATTTGGCAGCGGGGCTCTGCGAGAGACACATACACAGTGTTCCCCATTACGAAGCAAAGCTTTTGGGGAAAGCGAATGTCTGTGTGGCAGCGAATGCAGTTCCAAGGGACAGTGAAAACCAGCTACAGCATTCCGTGCTGGCAGCTTTCGTGTGGGCGCAATCGCTGGACGTTTCGAATTTGGCAGCCGGGCTCTGCGAGAGACACATACACAGTGTTGCCCCATTACGAAGCAAAGCTTTTGGGGAAAGCGAATGCCTGTGTGGCAGCGAATGCAGTTCCAAGGGGCAGTGAAAACCAGCTTCAGCATTCGGTGCTGGCTGCTTTCGTGTGGGCGAAATGGCTGGACGTTTCGAATTTGGCAGCCGGGCTCTGCGAGAGACACATACACAGTGTTGCCCCTTTACGAAGCAAAGCTTTTGGGGAAAGCGAATGTCTGTGTGGCAGCGAATGCAGTTCCAAGGGACAGTGAAAACCAGCTTCAGCATTCGGTGCTGGCAGCTTTCGTGTGGGCGCAATCGCTGGACGTTTCGAATTTGGTAGCGGGGCTCTGCGAGAGACACATACACAGTGTTGCCCCATTACGAAGCAAAGCTTTTGGGGAAAGCGAATGTCTGTGTGGCAGCGAATGCAGTTCCAAGGGACAGTGAAAACCAGCTACAGCATTCCGTGCTGGCAGCTTTCGTGTGGGCGCAATCGCTGGACGTTTCGAATTTGGCAGCCGGGCTCTGCGAGAGACACATACACAGTGTTGCCCCATTACCAAGCAAAGCTTTTGGGGAAAGCGAATGTCTGTGTGGCAGCGAATGCAGTTCCAAGGGGCAGTGAAAACCAGCTACTGCATTTCGTGCTGGCAGCTTTCGTGTGGGCGAAATCGCTGGACGTTTCGAATTTGGCAGCGGTGCTCTGCGAGAGACACATACACAGTGTTGCCCCATTACGAAGCAAAGCTTTTGGGGAAAGCGAATGTCTGTGTGGCAGCGAATGCAGTTCCAAGGGGCAGTGAAAACCAGCTTCAGCATTCGGTGCTGGCAGCTTTCGTGTGGGCGAAATCGCTGGACGTTTCGAATTTGGCAGCAGGGCTCTGCGAGAGACACATACACAGTGTTGCCCCATTACCAAGCAAAGCTTTTGGGGAAAGCGAATGTCTGTGTGGCAGCGAATGCAGTTCCAAGGGGCAGTGAAAACCAGCTTCAGCATTCGGTGCTGGCAGCTTTCGTGTGGGAGAAATCGCTGGACGTTTCGAATTTGGCAGCGGGGCTCTGCGAGAGACACATACACAGTGTTGCCCCATTACGAACCAAAGCTTTTGGGGAAAGCGAATGCCTGTGTGGCAGCGAATGCAGTTCCAAGGGACAGTGAAAACTAGCTTCAGCATTCGGTGCTGGCAGCTTTCGTGTGGGCGCAATCGCTGGACGTTTCGAATTTGGCAGCGGGGCTCTGCGAGAGACACATACACAGTGTTGCCCCATTACCAAGCAAAGCTTTTGGGGAAAGCGAATGTCTGTGTGGCAGCGAATGCAGTTCCAAGGGACAGTGAAAACCAGCTACAGCATTCCGTGCTGGCAGCTTTCGAGTGGGCGCAATCGCTGGACGTTTCGAATTTGGCAGCCGGGCTCTGCGAGAGACACATACACAGTGTTGCCCCATTACGAAGCAAAGCTTTTGGGGAAAGCGAATGTCTGTGTGGCAGCGAATGCAGTTCCAAGGGGCAGTGAAAACCAGCTTCAGCATTCGGTGCTGGCTGCTTTCGTGTGGGCGAAATCGCTGGACGTTTCGAATTTGGCAGCCGGGCTCTGCGAGAGACACATACACAGTGTTGCCCCTTTACGAAGCAAAGCTTTTGGGGAAAGCGAATGTCTGTGTGGCAGCGAATGCAGTTCCAAGGGGCAGTGAAAACCAGCTACTGCATTTCGTGCTGGCAGCTTTCGTGTGGGCGAAATCGCTGGACGTTTCGAATTTGGCAGCGGGGCTCTGCGAGAGACACATACACAGTGTTGCCCCATTACGAAGCAAAGCTTTAGGGGAAAGCGAATGCCTGTGTGGCAGCGAATGCAGTTCCAAGGGACAGTGAAAGCCAGCTACAGCATTCCGTGCTGGCAGCTTTCGTGTGGGCGCAATCGCTGGACGTTTCGAATTTGGCAGCCGGGCTCTGCGAGAGACACATACACAGTGTTGCCCCATTACGAAGCAAAGCTTTTGGGGAAAGCGAATGTCTGTGTGGCAGCGAATGCAGTTCCAAGGGGCAGTGAAAACCAGCTTCAGCATTCGGTGCTGGCAGCTTTCGTGTGGGCGAAATCGCTGGACGTTTCGAATTTGGCAGCCGGGCTCTGCGAGAGACACATACACAGTGTTGCCCCATTACCAAGCAAAGCTTTTGCGGAAAGCGAATGTCTGTGTGGCAGCGAATGCAGTTCCAAGGGACAGTGAAAACCAGCTACTGCATTCCGTGCTGGCGGCTTTCGTGGGGGCGCAATCGCTGGACGTTTCGAATTTGGCAGCGGGGCTCTGCGAGAGACACATACACAGTGTTGCCCCATTACGAACCAAAGCTTTTGGGGAAAGCGAATGTCTGTGTGGCAGCGAATGCAGTTCCAAGGGACAGTGAAAACCAGCTACAGCATTCCGTGCTGGCGGCTTTCGTGTGGGCGCAATCGCTGGACGTTTCGAATTTGGCAGCCGGGCTCTGCGAGAGACACATACACAGTGTTGACCCTTTACCAAGCAAAGCTTTTGGGGAAAGCGAATGCCTGTGTGGCAGCGAATGCAGTTCCAAGGGGCAGTGAAAACCAGCTTCAGCATTCGGTGCTGGCAGCTTTCGTGTGGGCGCAATCGCTGGACGTTTCGAATTTGGTAGCGGTGCTCTGCGAGAGACACATACACAGTGTTGCCCCATTACGAAGCAAAGCTTTTGGGGAAAGCGAATGTCTGTGTGGCAGCGAATGCAGTTCCAAGGGACAGTGAAAACTAGCTTCAGCATTCGGTGCTGGCAGCTTTCGTGTGGGCGCAATCGCTGGACGTTTCGAATTTGGCAGCCGGGCTCTGCGAGAGACACATACACAGTGTTGCCCCATTACGAAGCAAAGCTTTTGGGGAAAGCGAATGTCTGTGTGGCAGCGAATGCAGTTCCAAGGGGCAGTGAAAACCAGCTTCAGCATTCGGTGCTGGCTGCTTTCGTGTGGGCGAAATCGCTGGACGTTTCGAATTTGGCAGCCGGGCTCTGCGAGAGACACATACACAGTGTTGCCCCTTTACGAAGCAAAGCTTTTGGGGAAAGCGAATGTCTGTGTGGCAGCGAATGCAGTTCCAAGGGACAGTGCAAACCAGCTTCAGCATTCGGTGCTGGCAGCTTTCGTGTGGGCGCAATCGCTGGACGTTTCGAATTTGGTAGCGGTGCTCTGCGAGAGACACATACACAGTGTTGCCCCATTACGAAGCAAAGCTTTTGGGGAAAGCGAATGTCTGTGTGGCAGCGAATGCAGTTCCAAGGGACAGTGAAAACCAGCTACAGCATTCCGTGCTGGCAGCTTTCGTGTGGGCGCAATCGCTGGACGTTTCGAATTTGGCAGCCGGGCTCTGCGAGAGACACATACACAGTGTTGCCCCATTACGAAGCAAAGCTTTTGGGGAAAGCGAATGTCTGTGTGGCAGCGAATGCAGTTCCAAGGGGCAGTGAAAACTAGCTTCAGCATTCGGTGCTGGCTGCTTTCGTGTGGGCGAAATCGCTGGACGTTTCGAATTTGGCAGCCGGGCTCTGCGAGAGACACATACACAGTGTTGCCCCTTTACGAAGCAAAGCTTTTGGGGAAAGCGAATGTCTGTGTGGCAGCGAATGCAGTTCCAAGGGACAGTGAAAACCAGCTTCAGCATTCGGTGCTGGCAGCTTTCGTGTGGGCGCAATCGCTGGACGTTTCGAATTTGGTAGCGGGGCTCTGCGAGAGACACATACACAGTGTTGCCCCATTACCAAGCAAAGCTTTTGGGGAAAGCGAATGTCTGTGTGGCAGCGAATGCAGTTCCAAGGGACAGTGAAAACCAGCTACAGCATTCCGTGCTGGCAGCTTTCGTGTGGGCGCAATCGCTGGACGTTTCGAATTTGGCAGCCGGGCTCTGCGAGAGACACATACACAGTGTTGCCCCATTACCAAGCAAAGCTTTTGGGGAAAGCGAATGTCTGTGTGGCAGCGAATGCAGTTCCAAGGGGCAGTGAAAACCAGCTACTGCATTCGGTGCTGGCAGCTTTCGTGTGGGCGAAATCGCTGGACGTTTCGAATTTGGCAGCGGTGCTCTGCGAGAGACACATACACAGTGTTGCCCCATTACGAAGCAAAGCTTTTGGGGAAAGCGAATGTCTGTGTGGCAGCGAATGCAGTTCCAAGGGGCAGTGAAAACCAGCTTCAGCATTCGGTGCTGGCAGCTTTCGTGTGGGCGAAATCGCTGGACGTTTCGAATTTGGCAGCCGGGCTCTGCGAGAGACACATACACAGTGTTGCCCCATTACCAAGCAAAGCTTTTGGGGAAAGCGAATGTCTGTGTGGCAGCGAATGCAGTTCCAAGGGGCAGTGAAAACCAGCTTCAGCATTCGGTGCTGGCAGCTTTCGTGTGGGAGAAATCGCTGGACGTTTCGAATTTGGCAGCCGGGCTCTGCGAGAGACACATACACAGTGTTGCCCCTTTACGAAGCAAAGCTTTTGGGGAAAGCGAATGTCTGTGTGGCAGCGAATGCAGTTCCATGGGATAGTGAAAACCAGCTTCAGCATTCGGTGCTGGCAGCTTTCGTGTGGGCGCAATCGCTGGACGTTTCGAATTTGGTAGCGGGGCTCTGCGAGAGACACATACACAGTGTTGCCCCATTACCAAGCAAAGCTTTTGGGGAAAGCGAATGTCTGTGTGGCAGCGAATGCAGTTCCAAGGGACAGTGAAAACCAGCTTCAGCATTCCGTGCTGGCAGCTTTCGTGTGGGCGCAATCGCTGCACGTTTCGAATTTGGCAGCCGGGCTCTGCGAGAGACACATACACAGTGTTGCCCCATTACCAAGCAAAGCTTTTGGGGAAAGCGAATGTCTGTGTGGCAGCGAATGCAGTTCCAAGGGACAGTGAAAACCAGCTACAGCATTCCGTGCTGGCAGCTTTCGTGTGGGCGCAATCGCTGGACGTTTCGAATTTGGCAGCCGGGCTCTGCGAGAGACACATACACAGTGTTGCCCCATTACCAAGCAAAGCTTTTGGGGAAAGCGAATGTCTGTGTGGCAGCGAATGCAGTTCCAAGGGGCAGTGAAAACCAGCTACTGCATTCGGTGCTGGCAGCTTTCGTGTGGGCGAAATCGCTGGACGTTTCGAATTTGGCAGCGGTGCTCTGCGAGAGACACATACACAGTGTTGCCCCATTACGAAGCAAAGCTTTTGGGGAAAGCGAATGTCTGTGTGGCAGCGAATGCAGTTCCAAGGGGCAGTGAAAACCAGCTTCAGCATTCGGTGCTGGCAGCTTTCGTGTGGGCGAAATCGCTGGACGTTTCGAATTTGGCAGCCGGGCTCTGCGAGAGACACATACACAGTGTTGCCCCATTACCAAGCAAAGCTTTTGGGGAAAGCGAATGTCTGTGTGGCAGCGAATGCAGTTCCAAGGGGCAGTGAAAACCAGCTTCAGCATTCGGTGCTGGCAGCTTTCGTGTGGGAGAAATCGCTGGACGTTTCGAATTTGGCAGCCGGGCTCTGCGAGAGACACATACACAGTGTTGCCCCTTTACGAAGCAAAGCTTTTGGGGAAAGCGAATGTCTGTGTGGCAGCGAATGCAGTTCCATGGGACAGTGAAAACCAGCTTCAGCATTCGGTGCTGGCAGCTTTCGTGTGGGCGCAATCGCTGGACGTTTCGAATTTGGTAGCGGGGCTCTGCGAGAGACACATACACAGTGTTGCCCCATTACCAAGCAAAGCTTTTGGGGAAAGCGAATGTCTGTGTGGCAGCGAATGCAGTTCCAAGGGACAGTGAAAACCAGCTTCAGCATTCCGTGCTGGCAGCTTTCGTGTGGGCGCAATCGCTGCACGTTTCGAATTTGGCAGCCGGGCTCTGCGAGAGACACATACACAGTGTTGCCCCATTACCAAGCAAAGCTTTTGGGGAAAGCGAATGTCTGTGTGGCAGCGAATGCAGTTCCAAGGGGCAGTGAAAACCAGCTACTGCATTTCGTGCTGGCAGCTTTCGTGTGGGCGAAATCGCTGGACGTTTCGAATTTGGCAGCGGGGTTCTGCGAGAGACACATACACAGTGTAGCCCCATTACGAACCAAAGCTTTTGGGGAAAGCGAATGTCTGTGTGGCAGCGAATGCAGTTCCAAGGGACAGTGAAAACCAGCTACAGCATTCCGTGCTGGCGGCTTTCGTGTGGGCGCAATCGCTGGACGTTTCGAATTTGGCAGCCCGGCTCTGCGAGAGACACATACACAGTGTTGACCCTTTACCAAGCAAAGCTTTTGGGGAAAGCGAATGCCTGTGTGGCAGCGAATGCAGTTCCAAGGGACAGTGAAAACCAGCTACAGCATTCCGTGCTGGCATCTTTCGTGTGGGCGCAATCGCTGGACGTTTCGAATTTGGCAGCCGGGCTCTGCGAGAGACACATACACAGTGTTGCCCCATTACCAAGCAAAGCTTTTGGGGAAAGCGAATGTCTGTGTGGCAGCGAATGCAGTTCCAAGGGACAGTGAAAACCAGCTACTGCATTTCGTGCTGGCAGCTTTCGTGTGGGCGCAATCGCTGGACGTTTCGAATTTGGCAGCGGGGCTCTGCGAGAGACACATACACAGTGTTGCCCCTTTACGAAGCAAAGCTTTTGGGGAAAGCGAATGTCTGTGTGGCAGCGAATGCAGTTCCAAGGGACAGTGAAAACCAGCTTCAGCATTCGGTGCTGGCAGCTTTCGTGTGGGCGCAATCGCTGGACGTTTCGAATTTGGTAGCGGGGCTCTGCGAGAGACACATACACAGTGTTGCCCCATTACCAAGCAAAGCTTTTGGGGAAAGCGAATGTCTGTGTGGCAGCGAATGCAGTTCCAAGGGGCAGTGAAAACCAGCTTCAGCATTCGGTGCTGGCAGCTTTCGTGTGGGCGAAATCGCTGGACGTTTCGAATTTGGCAGCCGGGCTCTGCGAGAGACACATACACAGTGTTGCCCCTTTACGAAGCAAAGCTTTTGGGGAAAGCGAATGTCTGTGTGGCAGCGAATGCAGTTCCAAGGGGCAGTGAAAACCAGCTTCAGCATTCGGTGCTGGCAGCTTTCGTGTGGGCGCAATCGCTGGACGTTTCGAATTTGGTAGCGGTGCTCTGCGAGAGACACATACACAGTGTTGCCCCATTACGAAGCAAAGCTTTTGGGGAAAGCGAATGTCTGTGTGGCAGCGAATGCAGTTCCAAGGGACAGTGAAAACCAGCTACAGCATTCCGTGCTGGCAGCTTTCGTGTGGGCGCAATCGCTGGACGTTTCGAATTTGGCAGCCGGGCTCTGCGAGAGACACATACACAGTGTTGCCCCATTACGAAGCAAAGCTTTTGGGGAAAGCGAATGTCTGTGTGGCAGCGAATGCAGTTCCAAGGGGCAGTGAAAACTAGCTTCAGCATTCGGTGCTGGCTGCTTTCGTGTGGGCGAAATCGCTGGACGTTTCGAATTTGGCAGCCGGGCTCTGCGAGAGACACATACACAGTGTTGCCCCTTTACGAAGCAAAGCTTTTGGGGAAAGCGAATGTCTGTGTGGCAGCGAATGCAGTTCCAAGGGACAGTGAAAACCAGCTTCAGCATTCGGTGCTGGCAGCTTTCGTGTGGGCGCAATCGCTGGACGTTTCGAATTTGGTAGCGGGGCTCTGCGAGAGACACATACACAGTGTTGCCCCATTACCAAGCAAAGCTTTTGGGGAAAGCGAATGTCTGTGTGGCAGCGAATGCAGTTCCAAGGGACAGTGAAAACCAGCTACAGCATTCCGTGCTGGCAGCTTTCGTGTGGGCGCAATCGCTGGACGTTTCGAATTTGGCAGCCGGGCTCTGCGAGAGACACATACACAGTGTTGCCCCATTACCAAGCAAAGCTTTTGGGGAAAGCGAATGTCTGTGTGGCAGCGAATGCAGTTCCAAGGGGCAGTGAAAACCAGCTACTGCATTCGGTGCTGGCAGCTTTCGTGTGGGCGAAATCGCTGGACGTTTCGAATTTGGCAGCGGTGCTCTGCGAGAGACACATACACAGTGTTGCCCCATTACGAAGCAAAGCTTTTGGGGAAAGCGAATGTCTGTGTGGCAGCGAATGCAGTTCCAAGGGGCAGTGAAAACCAGCTTCAGCATTCGGTGCTGGCAGCTTTCGTGTGGGCGAAATCGCTGGACGTTTCGAATTTGGCAGCCGGGCTCTGCGAGAGACACATACACAGTGTTGCCCCATTACCAAGCAAAGCTTTTGGGGAAAGCGAATGTCTGTGTGGCAGCGAATGCAGTTCCAAGGGGCAGTGAAAACCAGCTTCAGCATTCGGTGCTGGCAGCTTTCGTGTGGGAGAAATCGCTGGACGTTTCGAATTTGGCAGCCGGGCTCTGCGAGAGACACATACACAGTGTTGCCCCTTTACGAAGCAAAGCTTTTGGGGAAAGCGAATGTCTGTGTGGCAGCGAATGCAGTTCCATGGGACAGTGAAAACCAGCTTCAGCATTCGGTGCTGGCAGCTTTCGTGTGGGCGCAATCGCTGGACGTTTCGAATTTGGTAGCGGGGCTCTGCGAGAGACACATACACAGTGTTGCCCCATTACCAAGCAAAGCTTTTGGGGAAAGCGAATGTCTGTGTGGCAGCGAATGCAGTTCCAAGGGACAGTGAAAACCAGCTTCAGCATTCCGTGCTGGCAGCTTTCGTGTGGGCGCAATCGCTGCACGTTTCGAATTTGGCAGCCGGGCTCTGCGAGAGACACATACACAGTGTTGCCCCATTACCAAGCAAAGCTTTTGGGGAAAGCGAATGTCTGTGTGGCAGCGAATGCAGTTCCAAGGGGCAGTGAAAACCAGCTACTGCATTTCGTGCTGGCAGCTTTCGTGTGGGCGAAATCGCTGGACGTTTCGAATTTGGCAGCGGGGCTCTGCGAGAGACACATACACAGTGTTGCCCCATTACGAAGCAAAGCTTTAGGGGAAAGCGAATGCCTGTGTGGCAGCGAATGCAGTTCCAAGGGACAGTGAAAGCCAGCTACAGCATTCCGTGCTGGCAGCTTTCGTGTGGGCGCAATCGCTGGACGTTTCGAATTTGGCAGCCGGGCTCTGCGAGAGACACATACACAGTGTTGCCCCATTACGAAGCAAAGCTTTTGGGGAAAGCGAATGTCTGTGTGGCAGCGAATGCAGTTCCAAGGGACAGTGAAAACCAGCTTCAGCATTCGGTGCTGGCTGCTTTCGTGTGGGCGAAATGGCTGGACGTTTCGAATTTGGCAGCCGGGCTCTGCGAGAGACACATACACAGTGTTGCCCCTTTACGAAGCAAAGCTTTTGGGGAAAGCGAATGTCTGTGTGGCAGCGAATGCAGTTCCAAGGGACAGTGAAAGCCAGCTACAGCATTCCGTGCTGGCAGCTTTCGTGTGGGCGCAATCGCTGGACGTTTCGAATTTGGCAGCGGGGCTCTGCGAGAGACACATACACAGTGTTGCCCCATTACGAAGCAAAGCTTTTGGGGAAAGCGAATGTCTGTGTGGCAGCGAATGCAGTTCCAAGGGGCAGTGAAAACCAGCTTCAGCATTCGGTGCTGGCAGCTTTCGTGTGGGCGCAATCGCTGGACGTTTCGAATTTGGTAGCGGGGCTCTGCGAGAGACACATACACAGTGTTGCCCCATTACGAAGCAAAGCTTTTGGGGAAAGCGAATGTCTGTGTGGCAGCGAATGCAGTTCCAAGGGGCAGTGAAAACCAGCTTCAGCATTCGGTGCTGGCAGCTTTCGTGTGGGCGCAATCGCTGGACGTTTCGAATTTGGTAGCGGGGCTCTGCGAGAGACACATACACAGTGTTGCCCCTTTACGAAGCAAAGCTTTTGGGGAAAGCGAATGTCTGTGTGGCAGCGAATGCAGTTCCAAGGGACAGTGAAAACCAGCTACAGCATTCCGTGCTGGCAGCTTTCGTGTGGGCGCAATCGCTGGACGTTTCGAATTTGGCAGCCGGGCTCTGCGAGAGACACATACACAGTGTTGCCCCATTACGAAGCAAAGCTTTTGGGGAAAGCGAATGTCTGTGTGGCAGCGAATGCAGTTCCAAGGGGCAGTGAAAACTAGCTTCAGCATTCGGTGCTGGCTGCTTTCGTGTGGGCGAAATCGCTGGACGTTTCGAATTTGGCAGCCGGGCTCTGCGAGAGACACATACACAGTGTTGCCCCTTTACGAAGCAAAGCTTTTGGGGAAAGCGAATGTCTGTGTGGCAGCGAATGCAGTTCCAAGGGACAGTGAAAACCAGCTTCAGCATTCGGTGCTGGCAGCTTTCGTGTGGGCGCAATCGCTGGACGTTTCGAATTTGGTAGCGGGGCTCTGCGAGAGACACATACACAGTGTTGCCCCATTACCAAGCAAAGCTTTTGGGGAAAGCGAATGTCTGTGTGGCAGCGAATGCAGTTCCAAGGGACAGTGAAAACCAGCTACAGCATTCCGTGCTGGCAGCTTTCGTGTGGGCGCAATCGCTGGACGTTTCGAATTTGGCAGCCGGGCTCTGCGAGAGACACATACACAGTGTTGCCCCATTACCAAGCAAAGCTTTTGGGGAAAGCGAATGTCTGTGTGGCAGCGAATGCAGTTCCAAGGGGCAGTGAAAACCAGCTACTGCATTCGGTGCTGGCAGCTTTCGTGTGGGCGAAATCGCTGGACGTTTCGAATTTGGCAGCGGTGCTCTGCGAGAGACACATACACAGTGTTGCCCCATTACCAAGCAAAGCTTTTGGGGAAAGCGAATGTCTGTGTGGCAGCGAATGCAGTTCCAAGGGGCAGTGAAAACCAGCTTCAGCATTCGGTGCTGGCAGCTTTCGTGTGGGCGAAATCGCTGGACGTTTCGAATTTGGCAGCCGGGCTCTGCGAGAGACACATACACAGTGTTGCCCCATTACCAAGCAAAGCTTTTGGGGAAAGCGAATGTCTGTGTGGCAGCGAATGCAGTTCCAAGGGGCAGTGAAAACCAGCTTCAGCATTCGGTGCTGGCAGCTTTCGTGTGGGAGAAATCGCTGGACGTTTCGAATTTGGCAGCCGGGCTCTGCGAGAGACACATACACAGTGTTGCCCCTTTACGAAGCAAAGCTTTTGGGGAAAGCGAATGTCTGTGTGGCAGCGAATGCAGTTCCATGGGACAGTGAAAACCAGCTTCAGCATTCGGTGCTGGCAGCTTTCGTGTGGGCGCAATCGCTGGACGTTTCGAATTTGGTAGCGGGGCTCTGCGAGAGACACATACACAGTGTTGCCCCATTACCAAGCAAAGCTTTTGGGGAAAGCGAATGTCTGTGTGGCAGCGAATGCAGTTCCAAGGGACAGTGAAAACCAGCTTCAGCATTCCGTGCTGGCAGCTTTCGTGTGGGCGCAATCGTTGCACGTTTCGAATTTGGCAGCCGGGCTCTGCGAGAGACACATACACAGTGTTGCCCCATTACCAAGCAAAGCTTTTGGGGAAAGCGAATGTCTGTGTGGCAGCGAATGCAGTTCCAAGGGGCAGTGAAAACCAGCTACTGCATTTCGTGCTGGCAGCTTTCGTGTGGGCGAAATCGCTGGACGTTTCGAATTTGGCAGCGGGGCTCTGCGAGAGACACATACACAGTGTTGCCCCATTACGAAGCAAAGCTTTAGGGGAAAGCGAATGCCTGTGTGGCAGCGAATGCAGTTCCAAGGGACAGTGAAAGCCAGCTACAGCATTCCGTGCTGGCAGCTTTCGTGTGGGCGCAATCGCTGGACGTTTCGAATTTGGCAGCCGGGCTCTGCGAGAGACACATACACAGTGTTGCCCCATTACGAAGCAAAGCTTTTGGGGAAAGCGAATGTCTGTGTGGCAGCGAATGCAGTTCCAAGGGACAGTGAAAACCAGCTTCAGCATTCGGTGCTGGCTGCTTTCGTGTGGGCGAAATGGCTGGACGTTTCGAATTTGGCAGCCGGGCTCTGCGAGAGACACATACACAGTGTTGCCCCTTTACGAAGCAAAGCTTTTGGGGAAAGCGAATGTCTGTGTGGCAGCGAATGCAGTTCCAAGGGACAGTGAAAACCAGCTTCAGCATTCGGTGCTGGCAGCTTTCGTGTGGGCGCAATCGCTGGACGTTTCGAATTTGGTAGCGGGGCTCTGCGAGAGACACATACACAGTGTTGCCCCATTACGAAGCAAAGCTTTTGGGGAAAGCGAATGTCTGTGTGGCAGCGAATGCAGTTCCAAGGGACAGTGAAAACCAGCTACAGCATTCCGTGCTGGCAGCTTTCGTGTGGGCGCAATCGCTGGACGTTTCGAATTTGGCAGCCGGGCTCTGCGAGAGACACATACACAGTGTTGCCCCATTACCAAGCAAAGCTTTTGGGGAAAGCGAATGTCTGTGTGGCAGCGAATGCAGTTCCAAGGGGCAGTGAAAACCAGCTACTGCATTTCGTGCTGGCAGCTTTCGTGTGGGCGAAATCGCTGGACGTTTCGAATTTGGCAGCGGTGCTCTGCGAGAGACACATACACAGTGTTGCCCCATTACGAAGCAAAGCTTTTGGGGAAAGCGAATGTCTGTGTGGCAGCGAATGCAGTTCCAAGGGGCAGTGAAAACCAGCTTCAGCATTCGGTGCTGGCAGCTTTCGTGTGGGCGAAATCGCTGGACGTTTCGAATTTGGCAGCCGGGCTCTGCGAGAGACACATACACAGTGTTGCCCCATTACCAAGCAAAGCTTTTGGGGAAAGCGAATGTCTGTGTGGCAGCGAATGCAGTTCCAAGGGGCAGTGAAAACCAGCTTCAGCATTCGGTGCTGGCAGCTTTCGTGTGGGAGAAATCGCTGGACGTTTCGAATTTGGCAGCGGGGCTCTGCGAGAGACACATACACAGTGTTGCCCCATTACGAACCAAAGCTTTTGGGGAAAGCGAATGTCTGTGTGGCAGCGAATGCAGTTCCAAGGGACAGTGAAAACTAGCTTCAGCATTCGGTGCTGGCAGCTTTCGTGTGGGCGCAATCGCTGGACGTTTCGAATTTGGCAGCGGGGCTCTGCGAGAGACACATACACAGTGTTGCCCCATTACCAAGCAAAGCTTTTGGGGAAAGCGAATGTCTGTGTGGCAGCGAATGCAGTTCCAAGGGACAGTGAAAACCAGCTACAGCATTCCGTGCTGGCAGCTTTCGAGTGGGCGCAATCGCTGGACGTTTCGAATTTGGCAGCCGGGCTCTGCGAGGGACACATACACAGTGTTGCCCCATTACGAAGCAAAGCTTTTGGGGAAAGCGAATGTCTGTGTGGCAGCGAATGCAGTTCCAAGGGGCAGTGAAAACCAGCTTCAGCATTCGGTGCTGGCTGCTTTCGTGTGGGCGAAATCGCTGGACGTTTCGAATTTGGCAGCGGGGCTCTGCGAGAGACACATACACAGTGTTGCCCCATTACGAAGCAAAGCTTTAGGGGAAAGCGAATGCCTGTGTGGCAGCGAATGCAGTTCCAAGGGACAGTGAAAGCCAGCTACAGCATTCCGTGCTGGCAGCTTTCGTGTGGGCGCAATCGCTGGACGTTTCGAATTTGGCAGCCGGGCTCTGCGAGAGACACATACACAGTGTTGCCCCATTACGAAGCAAAGCTTTTGGGGAAAGCGAATGTCTGTGTGGCAGCGAATGCAGTTCCAAGGGGCAGTGAAAACCAGCTTCAGCATTCGGTGCTGGCAGCTTTCGTGTGGGCGAAATCGCTGGACGTTTCGAATTTGGCAGCCGGGCTCTGCGAGAGACACATACACAGTGTTGCCCCATTACCAAGCAAAGCTTTTGCGGAAAGCGAATGTCTGTGTGGCAGCGAATGCAGTTCCAAGGGACAGTGAAAACCAGCTACTGCATTCCGTGCTGGCGGCTTTCGTGGGGGCGCAATCGCTGGACGTTTCGAATTTGGCAGCGGGGCTCTGCGAGAGACACATACACAGTGTTGCCCCATTACGAACCAAAGCTTTTGGGGAAAGCGAATGTCTGTGTGGCAGCGAATGCAGTTCCAAGGGACAGTGAAAACCAGCTACAGCATTCCGTGCTGGCGGCTTTCGTGTGGGCGCAATCGCTGGACGTTTCGAATTTGGCAGCCGGGCTCTGCGAGAGACACATACACAGTGTTGACCCTTTACCAAGCAAAGCTTTTGGGGAAAGCGAATGCCTGTGTGGCAGCGAATGCAGTTCCAAGGGACAGTGAAAACCAGCTACAGCATTCCGTGCTGGCATCTTTCGTGTGGGCGCAATCGCTGGACGTTTCGAATTTGGCAGCCGGGCTCTGCGAGAGACACATACACAGTGTTGCCCCATTACCAAGCAAAGCTTTTGGGGAAAGCGAATGTCTGTGTGGTAGCGAATGCAGTTCCAAGGGACAGTGAAAACCAGCTACTGCATTTCGTGCTGGCAGCTTTCGTGTGGGCGCAATCGCTGGACGTTTCGAATTTGGCAGCGGGGCTCTGCGAGAGACACATACACAGTGTTGCCCCATTACGAAGCAAAGCTTTTGGGGAAAGCGAATGTCTGTGTGGCAGCGAATGCAGTTCCAAGGGACAGTGAAAACCAGCTTCAGCATTCGGTGCTGGCAGCTTTCGTGTGGGCGCAATCGCTGGACGTTTCGAATTTGGTAGCGGGGCTCTGCGAGAGACACATACACAGTGTTGCCCCATTACGAAGCAAAGCTTTTGGGGAAAGCGAATGTCTGTGTGGCAGCGAATGCAGTTCCAAGGGGCAGTGAAAACCAGCTTCAGCATTCGGTGCTGGCAGCTTTCGTGTGGGCGAAATCGCTGGACGTTTCGAATTTGGCAGCCGGGCTCTGCGAGAGACACATACACAGTGTTGCCCCTTTACGAAGCAAAGCTTTTGGGGAAAGCGAATGTCTGTGTGGCAGCGAATGCAGTTCCAAGGGGCAGTGAAAACCAGCTTCAGCATTCGGTGCTGGCAGCTTTCGTGTGGGCGCAATCGCTGGACGTTTCGAATTTGGTAGCGGTGCTCTGCGAGAGACACATACACAGTGTTGCCCCATTACGAAGCAAAGCTTTTGGGGAAAGCGAATGTCTGTGTGGCAGCGAATGCAGTTCCAAGGGACAGTGAAAACTAGCTTCAGCATTCGGTGCTGGCAGCTTTCGTGTGGGCGCAATCGCTGGACGTTTCGAATTTGGCAGCCGGGCTCTGCGAGAGACACATACACAGTGTTGCCCCATTACGAAGCAAAGCTTTTGGGGAAAGCGAATGTCTGTGTGGCAGCGAATGCAGTTCCAAGGGGCAGTGAAAACCAGCTTCAGCATTCGGTGCTGGCTGCTTTCGTGTGGGCGAAATCGCTGGACGTTTCGAATTTGGCAGCGGGGCTCTGCGAGAGACACATACACAGTGTTGCCCCTTTACGAAGCAAAGCTTTTGGGGAAAGCGAATGTCTGTGTGGCAGCGAATGCAGTTCCAAGGGACAGTGCAAACCAGCTTCAGCATTCGGTGCTGGCAGCTTTCGTGTGGGCGCAATCGCTGGACGTTTCGAATTTGGTAGCGGTGCTCTGCGAGAGACACATACACAGTGTTGCCCCATTACGAAGCAAAGCTTTTGGGGAAAGCGAATGTCTGTGTGGCAGCGAATGCAGTTCCAAGGGACAGTGAAAACCAGCTACAGCATTCCGTGCTGGCAGCTTTCGTGTGGGCGCAATCGCTGGACGTTTCGAATTTGGCAGCCGGGCTCTGCGAGAGACACATACACAGTGTTGCCCCATTACGAAGCAAAGCTTTTGGGGAAAGCGAATGTCTGTGTGGCAGCGAATGCAGTTCCAAGGGGCAGTGAAAACTAGCTTCAGCATTCGGTGCTGGCTGCTTTCGTGTGGGCGAAATCGCTGGACGTTTCGAATTTGGCAGCCAGGCTCTGCGAGAGACACATACACAGTGTTGCCCCTTTACGAAGCAAAGCTTTTGGGGAAAGCGAATGTCTGTGTGGCAGCGAATGCAGTTCCAAGGGACAGTGAAAACCAGCTTCAGCATTCGGTGCTGGCAGCTTTCGTGTGGGCGCAATCGCTGGACGTTTCGAATTTGGTAGCGGGGCTCTGCGAGAGACACATACACAGTGTTGCCCCATTACGAAGCAAAGCTTTTGGGGAAAGCGAATGTCTGTGTGGCAGCGAATGCAGTTCCAAGGGACAGTGAAAACCAGCTACAGCATTCCGTGCTGGCAGCTTTCGTGTGGGCGCAATCGCTGGACGTTTCGAATTTGGCAGCCGGGCTCTGCGAGAGACACATACACAGTGTTGCCCCATTACCAAGCAAAGCTTTTGGGGAAAGCGAATGTCTGTGTGGCAGCGAATGCAGTTCCAAGGGGCCGTGAAAACCAGCTTCAGCATTCGGTGCTGGCAGCTTTCGTGTGGGCGAAATCGCTGGACGTTTCGAATTTGGCAGCGGTGCTCTGCGAGAGACACATACACAGTGTTGCCCCATTACGAAGCAAAGCTTTTGGGGAAAGCGAATGTCTGTGTGGCAGCGAATGCAGTTCCAAGGGGCAGTGAAAACCAGCTTCAGCATTCGGTGCTGGCAGCTTTCGTGTGGGCGAAATCGCTGGACGTTTCGAATTTGGCAGCCGGGCTCTGCGAGAGACACATACACAGTGTTGCCCCATTACCAAGCAAAGCTTTTGGGGAAAGCGAATGTCTGTGTGGCAGCGAATGCAGTTCCAAGGGGCAGTGAAAACCAGCTTCAGCATTCGGTGCTGGCAGCTTTCGTGTGGGAGAAATCGCTGGACGTTTCGAATTTGGCAGCCGGGCTCTGCGAGAGACACATACACAGTGTTGCCCCTTTACGAAGCAAAGCTTTTGGGGAAAGCGAATGTCTGTGTGGCAGCGAATGCAGTTCCATGGGACAGTGAAAACCAGCTTCAGCATTCGGTGCTGGCAGCTTTCGTGTGGGCGCAATCGCTGGACGTTTCGAATTTGGTAGCGGGGCTCTGCGAGAGACACATACACAGTGTTGCCCCATTACCAAGCAAAGCTTTTGGGGAAAGCGAATGTCTGTGTGGCAGCGAATGCAGTTCCAAGGGACAGTGAAAACCAGCTTCAGCATTCCGTGCTGGCAGCTTTCGTGTGGGCGCAATCGCTGCACGTTTCGAATTTGGCAGCCGGGCTCTGCGAGAGACACATACACAGTGTTGCCCCATTACCAAGCAAAGCTTTTGGGGAAAGCGAATGTCTGTGTGGCAGCGAATGCAGTTCCAAGGGGCAGTGAAAACCAGCTACTGCATTTCGTGCTGGCAGCTTTCGTGTGGGCGAAATCGCTGGACGTTTCGAATTTGGCAGCGGGGCTCTGCGAGAGACACATACACAGTGTTGCCCCATTACGAAGCAAAGCTTTAGGGGAAAGCGAATGCCTGTGTGGCAGCGAATGCAGTTCCAAGGGACAGTGAAAGCCAGCTACAGCATTCCGTGCTGGCAGCTTTCGTGTGGGCGCAATCGCTGGACGTTTCGAATTTGGCAGCCGGGCTCTGCGAGAGACACATACACAGTGTTGCCCCATTACGAAGCAAAGCTTTTGGGGAAAGCGAATGTCTGTGTGGCAGCGAATGCAGTTCCAAGGGGCAGTGAAAACCAGCTTCAGCATTCGGTGCTGGCAGCTTTCGTGTGGGCGAAATCGCTGGACGTTTCGAATTTGGCAGCCGGGCTCTGCGAGAGACACATACACAGTGTTGCCCCATTACCAAGCAAAGCTTTTGCGGAAAGCGAATGTCTGTGTGGCAGCGAATGCAGTTCCAAGGGACAGTGAAAACCAGCTACTGCATTCCGTGCTGGCGGCTTTCGTGGGGGCGCAATCGCTGGACGTTTCGAATTTGGCAGCGGGGTTCTGCGAGAGACACATACACAGTGTAGCCCCATTACGAACCAAAGCTTTTGGGGAAAGCGAATGTCTGTGTGGCAGCGAATGCAGTTCCAAGGGACAGTGAAAACCAGCTACAGCATTCCGTGCTGGCGGCTTTCGTGTGGGCGCAATCGCTGGACGTTTCGAATTTGGCAGCCCGGCTCTGCGAGAGACACATACCCAGTGTTGACCCTTTACCAAGCAAAGCTTTTGGGGAAAGCGAATGCCTGTGTGGCAGCGAATGCAGTTCCAAGGGACAGTGAAAACCAGCTACAGCATTCCGTGCTGGCATCTTTCGTGTGGGCGCAATCGCTGGACGTTTCGAATTTGGCAGCCGGGCTCTGCGAGAGACACATACACAGTGTTGCCCCATTACCAAGCAAAGCTTTTGGGGAAAGCGAATGTCTGTGTGGCAGCGAATGCAGTTCCAAGGGACAGTGAAAACCAGCTACTGCATTTCGTGCTGGCAGCTTTCGTGTGGGCGCAATCGCTGGACGTTTCGAATTTGGCAGCGGGGCTCTGCGAGAGACACATACACAGTGTTGCCCCATTACGAAGCAAAGCTTTTGGGGAAAGCGAATGTCTGTGTGGCAGCGAATGCAGTTCCAAGGGGCAGTGAAAACCAGCTTCAGCATTCGGTGCTGGCAGCTTTCGTGTGGGCGCAATCGCTGGACGTTTCGAATTTGGTAGCGGGGCTCTGCGAGAGACACATACACAGTGTTGCCCCATTACGAAGCAAAGCTTTTGGGGAAAGCGAATGTCTGTGTGGCAGCGAATGCAGTTCCAAGGGGCAGTGAAAACCAGCTTCAGCATTCGGTGCTGGCAGCTTTCGTGTGGGCGCAATCGCTGGACGTTTCGAATTTGGTAGCGGGGCTCTGCGAGAGACACATACACAGTGTTGCCCCTTTACGAAGCAAAGCTTTTGGGGAAAGCGAATGTCTGTGTGGCAGCGAATGCAGTTCCAAGGGACAGTGAAAACCAGCTACAGCATTCCGTGCTGGCAGCTTTCGTGTGGGCGCAATCGCTGGACGTTTCGAATTTGGCAGCCGGGCTCTGCGAGAGACACATACACAGTGTTGCCCCATTACGAAGCAAAGCTTTTGGGGAAAGCGAATGTCTGTGTGGCAGCGAATGCAGTTGCAAGGGGCAGTGAAAACTAGCTTCAGCATTCGGTGCTGGCTGCTTTCGTGTGGGCGAAATCGCTGGACGTTTCGAATTTGGCAGCCGGGCTCTGCGAGAGACACATACACAGTGTTGCCCCTTTACGAAGCAAAGCTTTTGGGGAAAGCGAATGTCTGTGTGGCAGCGAATGCAGTTCCAAGGGACAGTGAAAACCAGCTTCAGCATTCGGTGCTGGCAGCTTTCGTGTGGGCGCAATCGCTGGACGTTTCGAATTTGGTAGCGGGGCTCTGCGAGAGACACATACACAGTGTTGCCCCATTACCAAGCAAAGCTTTTGGGGAAAGCAAATGTCTGTGTGGCAGCGAATGCAGTTCCAAGGGACAGTGAAAACCAGCTACAGCATTCCGTGCTGGCAGCTTTCGTGTGGGCGCAATCGCTGGACGTTTCGAATTTGGCAGCCGGGCTCTGCGAGAGACACATACACAGTGTTGCCCCATTACCAAGCAAAGCTTTTGGGGAAAGCGAATGTCTGTGTGGCAGCGAATGCAGTTCCAAGGGGCAGTGAAAACCAGCTACTGCATTCGGTGCTGGCAGCTTTCGTGTGGGCGAAATCGCTGGACGTTTCGAATTTGGCAGCGGTGCTCTGCGAGAGACACATACACAGTGTTGCCCCATTACGAAGCAAAGCTTTTGGGGAAAGCGAATGTCTGTGTGGCAGCGAATGCAGTTCCAAGGGGCAGTGAAAACCAGCTTCAGCATTCGGTGCTGGCAGCTTTCGTGTGGGCGAAATCGCTGGACGTTTCGAATTTGGCAGCCGGGCTCTGCGAGAGACACATACACAGTGTTGCCCCATTACCAAGCAAAGCTTTTGGGGAAAGCGAATGTCTGTGTGGCAGCGAATGCAGTTCCAAGGGGCAGTGAAAACCAGCTTCAGCATTCGGTGCTGGCAGCTTTCGTGTGGGAGAAATCGCTGGACGTTTCGAATTTGGCAGCCGGGCTCTGCGAGAGACACATACACAGTGTTGCCCCTTTACGAAGCAAAGCTTTTGGGGAAAGCGAATGTCTGTGTGGCAGCGAATGCAGTTCCATGGGACAGTGAAAACCAGCTTCAGCATTCGGTGCTGGCAGCTTTCGTGTGGGCGCAATCGCTGGACGTTTCGAATTTGGTAGCGGGGCTCTGCGAGAGACACATACACAGTGTTGACCCTTTACCAAGCAAAGCTTTTGGGGAAAGCGAATGTCTGTGTGGCAGCGAATGCAGTTCCAAGGGACAGTGAAAACCAGCTTCAGCATTCCGTGCTGGCAGCTTTCGTGTGGGCGCAATCGCTGGACGTTTCGAATTTGGCAGCCGGGCTCTGCGAGAGACACATACACAGTGTTGCCCCATTACCAAGCAAAGCTTTTGGGGAAAGCGAATGTCTGTGTGGCAGCGAATGCAGTTCCAAGGGGCAGTGAAAACCAGCTACTGCATTTCGTGCTGGCAGCTTTCGTGTGGGCGAAATCGCTGGACGTTTCGAATTTGGCAGCGGGGCTCTGCGAGAGACACATACACAGTGTTGCCCCATTACGAAGCAAAGCTTTAGGGGAAAGCGAATGCCTGTGTGGCAGCGAATGCAGTTCCAAGGGACAGTGAAAGCCAGCTACAGCATTCCGTGCTGGCAGCTTTCGTGTGGGCGCAATCGCTGGACGTTTCGAATTTGGCAGCCGGGCTCTGCGAGAGACACATACACAGTGTTGCCCCATTACGAAGCAAAGCTTTTGGGGAAAGCGAATGTCTGTGTGGCAGCGAATGCAGTTCCAAGGGGCAGTGAAAACCAGCTTCAGCATTCGGTGCTGGCAGCTTTCGTGTGGGCGAAATCGCTGGACGTTTCGAATTTGGCAGCCGGGCTCTGCGAGAGACACATACACAGTGTTGCCCCATTACGAACCAAAGCTTTTGCGGAAAGCGAATGTCTGTGTGGCAGCGAATGCAGTTCCAAGGGACAGTGAAAACCAGCTACTGCATTCCGTGCTGGCGGCTTTCGTGGGGGCGCAATCGCTGGACGTTTCGAATTTGGCAGCGGGGTTCTGCGAGAGACACATACACAGTGTAGCCCCATTACGAACCAAAGCTTTTGGGGAAAGCGAATGTCTGTGTGGCAGCGAATGCAGTTCCAAGGGACAGTGAAAACCAGCTACAGCATTCCGTGCTGGCGGCTTTCGTGTGGGCGCAATCGCTGGACGTTTCGAATTTGGCAGCCCGGCTCTGCAAGAGACACATACACAGTGTTGACCCTTTACCAAGCAAAGCTTTTGGGGAAAGAGAATGCCTGTGTGGCAGCGAATGCAGTTCCAAGGGACAGTGAAAACCAGCTACAGCATTCCGTGCTGGCATCTTTCGTGTGGGCGCAATCGCTGGACGTTTCGAATTTGGCAGCCGGGCTCTGCGAGAGACACATACACAGTGTTGCCCCATTACCAAGCAAAGCTTTTGGGGAAAGCGAATGTCTGTGTGGCAGCGAATGCAGTTCCAAGGGGCAGTGAAAACCAGCTACTGCATTCGGTGCTGGCAGCTTTCGTGTGGGCGAAATCGCTGGACGTTTCGAATTTGGCAGCGGTGCTCTGCGAGAGACACATACACAGTGTTGCCCCATTACGAAGCAAAGCTTTTGGGGAAAGCGAATGTCTGTGTGGCAGCGAATGCAGTTCCAAGGGGCAGTGAAAACCAGCTTCAGCATTCGGTGCTGGCAGCTTTCGTGTGGGCGAAATCGCTGGACGTTTCGAATTTGGCAGCCGGGCTCTGCGAGAGACACATACACAGTGTTGCCCCATTACCAAGCAAAGCTTTTGGGGAAAGCGAATGTCTGTGTGGCAGCGAATGCAGTTCCAAGGGGCAGTGAAAACCAGCTTCAGCATTCGGTGCTGGCAGCTTTCGTGTGGGAGAAATCGCTGGACGTTTCGAATTTGGCAGCCGGGCTCTGCGAGAGACACATACACAGTGTTGCCCCTTTACGAAGCAAAGCTTTTGGGGAAAGCGAATGTCTGCCTGGCAGCGAATGCA
Source organism: Mycteria americana (assembly GCF_035582795.1). Lineage (NCBI taxonomy): Eukaryota > Metazoa > Chordata > Aves > Ciconiiformes > Ciconiidae > Mycteria > Mycteria americana. The sequence continues at coordinate 10,938,788 of NC_134383.1, forward strand.
GTTCCATGGGACAGTGAAAACCAGCTTCAGCATTCGGTGCTGGCAGCTTTCGTGTGGGCGCAATCGCTGGACGTTTCGAATTTGGTAGCGGGGCTCTGCGAGAGACACATACACAGTGTTGACCCTTTACCAAGCAAAGCTTTTGGGGAAAGCGAATGTCTGTGTGGCAGCGAATGCAGTTCCAAGGGACAGTGAAAACCAGCTTCAGCATTCCGTGCTGGCAGCTTTCGTGTGGGCGCAATCGCTGCACGTTTCGAATTTGGCAGCCGGGCTCTGCGAGAGACACATACACAGTGTTGCCCCATTACCAAGCAAAGCTTTTGGGGAAAGCGAATGTCTGTGTGGCAGCGAATGCAGTTCCAAGGGGCAGTGAAAACCAGCTACTGCATTTCGTGCTGGCAGCTTTCGTGTGGGCGAAATCGCTGGACGTTTCGAATTTGGCAGCGGGGCTCTGCGAGAGACACATACACAGTGTTGCCCCATTACGAAGCAAAGCTTTAGGGGAAAGCGAATGCCTGTGTGGCAGCGAATGCAGTTCCAAGGGACAGTGAAAGCCAGCTACAGCATTCCGTGCTGGCAGCTTTCGTGTGGGCGCAATCGCTGGACGTTTCGAATTTGGCAGCCGGGCTCTGCGAGAGACACATACACAGTGTTGCCCCATTACGAAGCAAAGCTTTTGGGGAAAGCGAATGTCTGTGTGGCAGCGAATGCAGTTCCAAGGGGCAGTGAAAACCAGCTTCAGCATTCGGTGCTGGCAGCTTTCGTGTGGGCGAAATCGCTGGACGTTTCGAATTTGGCAGCCGGGCTCTGCGAGAGACACATACACAGTGTTGCCCCATTACGAACCAAAGCTTTTGCGGAAAGCGAATGTCTGTGTGGCAGCGAATGCAGTTCCAAGGGACAGTGAAAACCAGCTACTGCATTCCGTGCTGGCGGCTTTCGTGGGGGCGCAATCGCTGGACGTTTCGAATTTGGCAGCGGGGTTCTGCGAGAGACACATACACAGTGTAGCCCCATTACGAACCAAAGCTTTTGGGGAAAGCGAATGTCTGTGTGGCAGCGAATGCAGTTCCAAGGGACAGTGAAAACCAGCTACAGCATTCCGTGCTGGCGGCTTTCGTGTGGGCGCAATCGCTGGACGTTTCGAATTTGGCAGCCCGGCTCTGCGAGAGACACATACACAGTGTTGACCCTTTACCAAGCAAAGCTTTTGGGGAAAGAGAATGCCTGTGTGGCAGCGAATGCAGTTCCAAGGGACAGTGAAAACCAGCTACAGCATTCCGTGCTGGCATCTTTCGTGTGGGCGCAATCGCTGGACGTTTCGAATTTGGCAGCCGGGCTCTGCGAGAGACACATACACAGTGTTGCCCCATTACCAAGCAAAGCTTTTGGGGAAAGCGAATGTCTGTGTGGCAGCGAATGCAGTTCCAAGGGACAGTGAAAACCAGCTACTGCATTTCGTGCTGGCAGCTTTCGTGTGGGCGCAATCGCTGGACGTTTCGAATTTGGCAGCGGGGCTCTGCGAGAGACACATACACAGTGTTGCCCCATTACGAAGCAAAGCTTTTGGGGAAAGCGAATGTCTGTGTGGCAGCGAATGCAGTTCCAAGGGGCAGTGAAAACCAGCTTCAGCATTCGGTGCTGGCAGCTTTCGTGTGGGCGCAATCGCTGGACGTTTCGAATTTGGTAGCGGGGCTCTGCGAGAGACACATACACAGTGTTGCCCCATTACGAAGCAAAGCTTTTGGGGAAAGCGAATGTCTGTGTGGCAGCGAATGCAGTTCCAAGGGGCAGTGAAAACCAGCTTCAGCATTCGGTGCTGGCAGCTTTCGTGTGGGCGCAATCGCTGGACGTTTCGAATTTGGTAGCGGGGCTCTGCGAGAGACACATACACAGTGTTGCCCCTTTACGAAGCAAAGCTTTTGGGGAAAGCGAATGTCTGTGTGGCAGCGAATGCAGTTCCAAGGGGCAGTGAAAACCAGCTTCAGCATTCGGTGCTGGCAGCTTTCGTGTGGGCGCAATCGCTGGACGTTTCGAATTTGGCAGCGGGGCTCTGCGAGAGACACATACACAGTGTTGCCCCATTACCAAGCAAAGCTTTTGGGGAAAGCGAATGTCTGTGTGGCAGCGAATGCAGTTCCAAGGGACAGTGAAAACCAGCTTCAGCATTCCGTGCTGGCAGCTTTCGTGTGGGCGCAATCGCTGCACGTTTCGAATTTGGCAGCCGGGCTCTGCGAGAGACACATACACAGTGTTGCCCCATTACCAAGCAAAGCTTTTGGGGAAAGCGAATGTCTGTGTGGCAGCGAATGCAGTTCCAAGGGGCAGTGAAAACCAGCTACTGCATTTCGTGCTGGCAGCTTTCGTGTGGGCGAAATCGCTGGACGTTTCGAATTTGGCAGCGGGGCTCTGCGAGAGACACATACACAGTGTTGCCCCATTACGAAGCAAAGCTTTAGGGGAAAGCGAATGCCTGTGTGGCAGCGAATGCAGTTCCAAGGGACAGTGAAAGCCAGCTACAGCATTCCGTGCTGGCAGCTTTCGTGTGGGCGCAATCGCTGGACGTTTCGAATTTGGCAGCCGGGCTCTGCGAGAGACACATACACAGTGTTGCCCCATTACGAAGCAAAGCTTTTGGGGAAAGCGAATGTCTGTGTGGCAGCGAATGCAGTTCCAAGGGGCAGTGAAAACCAGCTTCAGCATTCGGTGCTGGCTGCTTTCGTGTGGGCGAAATCGCTGGACGTTTCGAATTTGGCAGCCGGGCTCTGCGAGAGACACATACACAGTGTTGCCCCTTTACGAAGCAAAGCTTTTGGGGAAAGCGAATGTCTGTGTGGCAGCGAATGCAGTTCCAAGGGACAGTGAAAACCAGCTTCAGCATTCGGTGCTGGCAGCTTTCGTGTGGGCGCAATCGCTGGACGTTTCGAATTTGGTAGCGGGGCTCTGCGAGAGACACATACACAGTGTTGCCCCATTACCAAGCAAAGCTTTTGGGGAAAGCGAATGTCTGTGTGGCAGCGAATGCAGTTCCAAGGGACAGTGAAAACCAGCTACAGCATTCCGTGCTGGCAGCTTTCGTGTGGGCGCAATCGCTGGACGTTTCGAATTTGGCAGCCGGGCTCTGCGAGAGACACATACACAGTGTTGCCCCATTACCAAGCAAAGCTTTTGGGGAAAGCGAATGTCTGTGTGGCAGCGAATGCAGTTCCAAGGGGCAGTGAAAACCAGCTACTGCATTTCGTGCTGGCAGCTTTCGTGTGGGCGAAATCGCTGGACGTTTCGAATTTGGCAGCGGGGCTCTGCGAGAGACACATACACAGTGTTGCCCCATTACGAAGCAAAGCTTTTGGGGAAAGCGAATGTCTGTGTGGCAGCGAATGCAGTTCCAAGGGGCAGTGAAAACCAGCTTCAGCATTCGGTGCTGGCAGCTTTCGTGTGGGCGCAATCGCTGGACGTTTCGAATTTGGTAGCGGGGCTCTGCGAGAGACACATACACAGTGTTGCCCCATTACGAAGCAAAGCTTTTGGGGAAAGCGAATGTCTGTGTGGCAGCGAATGCAGTTCCAAGGGGCAGTGAAAACCAGCTTCAGCATTCGGTGCTGGCAGCTTTCGTGTGGGCGAAATCGCTGGACGTTTCGAATTTGGCAGCGGGGCTCTGCGAGAGACACATACACAGTGTTGCCCCATTACCAAGCAAAGCTTTTGGGGAAAGCGAATGTCTGTGTGGCAGCGAATGCAGTTCCAAGGGGCAGTGAAAACCAGCTTCAGCATTCGGTGCTGGCAGCTTTCGTGTGGGCGAAATCGCTGGACGTTTCGAATTTGGCAGCGGGGCTCTGCGAGAGACACATACACAGTGTTGCCCCATTACGAAGCAAAGCTTTTGGGGAAAGCGAATGTCTGTGTGGCAGCGAATGCAGTTCCAAGGGACAGTGCAAACCAGCTTCAGCATTCGGTGCTGGCAGCTTTCGTGTGGGCGCAATCGCTGGACGTTTCGAATTTGGTAGCGGTGCTCTGCGAGAGACACATACACAGTGTTGCCCCATTACGAAGCAAAGCTTTTGGGGAAAGCGAATGTCTGTGTGGCAGCGAATGCAGTTCCAAGGGACAGTGAAAACCAGCTACTGCATTCCGTGCTGGCAGCTTTCGTGTGGGAGAAATCGCTGGACGTTTCGAATTTGGCAGCCGGGCTCTGCGAGAGACACATACACAGTGTTGCCCCATTACGAAGCAAAGCTTTTGGGGAAAGCGAATGTCTGTGTGGCAGCGAATGCAGTTCCAAGGGACAGTGAAAACCAGCTACAGCATTCCGTGCTGGCAGCTTTCGTGTGGGCGCAATCGCTGGACGTTTCGAATTTGGCAGCCGGGCTCTGCGAGAGACACATACACAGTGTTGCCCCATTACGAACCAAAGCTTTTGGGGAAAGCGAATGCCTGTGTGGCAGCGAATGCAGTTCCAAGGGACAGTGAAAACTAGCTTCAGCATTCGGTGCTGGCAGCTTTCGTGTGGGCGCAATCGCTGGACGTTTCGAATTTGGCAGCGGGGCTCTGCGAGAGACACATACACAGTGTTCCCCATTACGAAGCAAAGCTTTTGGGGAAAGCGAATGTCTGTGTGGCAGCGAATGCAGTTCCAAGGGACAGTGAAAACCAGCTACAGCATTCCGTGCTGGCAGCTTTCGTGTGGGCGCAATCGCTGGACGTTTCGAATTTGGCAGCCGGGCTCTGCGAGAGACACATACACAGTGTTGCCCCATTACCAAGCAAAGCTTTTGGGGAAAGCGAATGTCTGTGTGGCAGCGAATGCAGTTCCAAGGGGCAGTGAAAACTAGCTTCAGCATTCGGTGCTGGCTGCTTTCGTGTGGGCGAAATCGCTGGACGTTTCGAATTTGGCAGCCGGGCTCTGCGAGAGACACATACACAGTGTTGCCCCTTTACGAAGCAAAGCTTTTGGGGAAAGCGAATGTCTGTGTGGCAGCGAATGCAGTTCCAAGGGACAGTGAAAACCAGCTTCAGCATTCGGTGCTGGCAGCTTTCGTGTGGGCGCAATCGCTGGACGTTTCGAATTTGGTAGCGGGGCTCTGCGAGAGACACATACACAGTGTTGCCCCATTACCAAGCAAAGCTTTTGGGGAAAGCGAATGTCTGTGTGGCAGCGAATGCAGTTCCAAGGGACAGTGAAAACCAGCTACAGCATTCCGTGCTGGCAGCTTTCGTGTGGGCGCAATCGCTGGACGTTTCGAATTTGGCAGCCGGGCTCTGCGAGAGACACATACACAGTGTTGCCCCATTACCAAGCAAAGCTTTTGGGGAAAGCGAATGTCTGTGTGGCAGCGAATGCAGTTCCAAGGGGCAGTGAAAACCAGCTACTGCATTCGGTGCTGGCAGCTTTCGTGTGGGCGAAATCGCTGGACGTTTCGAATTTGGCAGCGGTGCTCTGCGAGAGACACATACACAGTGTTGCCCCATTACGAACCAAAGCTTTTGGGGAAAGCGAATGTCTGTGTGGCAGCGAATGCAGTTCCAAGGGGCAGTGAAAACCAGCTTCAGCATTCGGTGCTGGCAGCTTTCGTGTGGGCGAAATCGCTGGACGTTTCGAATTTGGCAGCCGGGCTCTGCGAGAGACACATACACAGTGTTGCCCCATTACCAAGCAAAGCTTTTGGGGAAAGCGAATGTCTGTGTGGCAGCGAATGCAGTTCCAAGGGGCAGTGAAAACCAGCTTCAGCATTCGGTGCTGGCAGCTTTCGTGTGGGAGAAATCGCTGGACGTTTCGAATTTGGCAGCCGGGCTCTGCGAGAGACACATACACAGTGTTGCCCCATTACGAACCAAAGCTTTTGGGGAAAGCGAATGCCTGTGTGGCAGCGAATGCAGTTCCAAGGGACAGTGAAAACCAGCTACAGCATTCCGTGCTGGCATCTTTCGTGTGGGCGCAATCGCTGGACGTTTCGAATTTGGCAGCCGGGCTCTGCGAGAGACACATACACAGTGTTGCCCCATTACCAAGCAAAGCTTTTGGGGAAAGCGAATGTCTGTGTGGCAGCGAATGCAGTTCCAAGGGACAGTGAAAACCAGCTACTGCATTTCGTGCTGGCAGCTTTCGTGTGGGCGCAATCGCTGGACGTTTCGAATTTGGCAGCGGGGCTCTGCGAGAGACACATACACAGTGTTGCCCCATTACGAAGCAAAGCTTTTGGGGAAAGCGAATGTCTGTGTGGCAGCGAATGCAGTTCCAAGGGGCAGTGAAAACCAGCTTCAGCATTCGGTGCTGGCAGCTTTCGTGTGGGCGCAATCGCTGGACGTTTCGAATTTGGTAGCGGGGCTCTGCGAGAGACACATACACAGTGTTGCCCCATTACGAAGCAAAGCTTTTGGGGAAAGCGAATGTCTGTGTGGCAGCGAATGCAGTTCCAAGGGGCAGTGAAAACCAGCTTCAGCATTCGGTGCTGGCAGCTTTCGTGTGGGCGCAATCGCTGGACGTTTCGAATTTGGTAGCGGGGCTCTGCGAGAGACACATACACAGTGTTGCCCCTTTACGAAGCAAAGCTTTTGGGGAAAGCGAATGTCTGTGTGGCAGCGAATGCAGTTCCAAGGGGCAGTGAAAACCAGCTTCAGCATTCGGTGCTGGCAGCTTTCGTGTGGGCGCAATCGCTGGACGTTTCGAATTTGGTAGCGGGGCTCTGCGAGAGACACATACACAGTGTTGCCCCATTACCAAGCAAAGCTTTTGGGGAAAGCGAATGTCTGTGTGGCAGCGAATGCAGTTCCAAGGGACAGTGAAAACCAGCTTCAGCATTCCGTGCTGGCAGCTTTCGTGTGGGCGCAATCGCTGCACGTTTCGAATTTGGCAGCCGGGCTCTGCGAGAGACACATACACAGTGTTGCCCCATTACCAAGCAAAGCTTTTGGGGAAAGCGAATGTCTGTGTGGCAGCGAATGCAGTTCCAAGGGGCAGTGAAAACCAGCTACTGCATTTCGTGCTGGCAGCTTTCGTGTGGGCGAAATCGCTGGACGTTTCGAATTTGGCAGCGGGGCTCTGCGAGAGACACATACACAGTGTTGCCCCATTACGAAGCAAAGCTTTAGGGGAAAGCGAATGCCTGTGTGGCAGCGAATGCAGTTCCAAGGGACAGTGAAAGCCAGCTACAGCATTCCGTGCTGGCAGCTTTCGTGTGGGCGCAATCGCTGGACGTTTCGAATTTGGCAGCCGGGCTCTGCGAGAGACACATACACAGTGTTGCCCCATTACGAAGCAAAGCTTTTGGGGAAAGCGAATGTCTGTGTGGCAGCGAATGCAGTTCCAAGGGGCAGTGAAAACCAGCTTCAGCATTCGGTGCTGGCTGCTTTCGTGTGGGCGAAATCGCTGGACGTTTCGAATTTGGCAGCCGGGCTCTGCGAGAGACACATACACAGTGTTGCCCCTTTACGAAGCAAAGCTTTTGGGGAAAGCGAATGTCTGTGTGGCAGCGAATGCAGTTCCAAGGGACAGTGAAAACCAGCTTCAGCATTCGGTGCTGGCAGCTTTCGTGTGGGCGCAATCGCTGGACGTTTCGAATTTGGTAGCGGGGCTCTGCGAGAGACACATACACAGTGTTGCCCCATTACGAAGCAAAGCTTTAGGGGAAAGCGAATGCCTGTGTGGCAGCGAATGCAGTTCCAAGGGACAGTGAAAGCCAGCTACAGCATTCCGTGCTGGCAGCTTTCGTGTGGGCGCAATCGCTGGACGTTTCGAATTTGGCAGCCGGGCTCTGCGAGAGACACATACACAGTGTTGCCCCATTACGAAGCAAAGCTTTTGGGGAAAGCGAATGTCTGTGTGGCAGCGAATGCAGTTCCAAGGGGCAGTGAAAACCAGCTTCAGCATTCGGTGCTGGCAGCTTTCGTGTGGGCGAAATCGCTGGACGTTTCGAATTTGGCAGCCGGGCTCTGCGAGAGACACATACACAGTGTTGCCCCATTACCAAGCAAAGCTTTTGGGGAAAGCGAATGTCTGTGTGGCAGCGAATGCAGTTCCAAGGGACAGTGAAAACCAGCTACTGCATTCCGTGCTGGCGGCTTTCGTGGGGGCGCAATCGCTGGACGTTTCGAATTTGGCAGCGGGGCTCTGCGAGAGACACATACACAGTGTTGCCCCATTACGAACCAAAGCTTTTGGGGAAAGCGAATGTCTGTGTGGCAGCGAATGCAGTTCCAAGGGACAGTGAAAACCAGCTACAGCATTCCGTGCTGGCGGCTTTCCTGTGGGCGCAATCGCTGGACGTTTCGAATTTGGCAGCCGGGCTCTGCGAGAGACACATACACAGTGTTGACCCTTTACCAAGCAAAGCTTTTGGGGAAAGCGAATGCCTGTGTGGCAGCGAATGCAGTTCCAAGGGACAGTGAAAACCAGCTACAGCATTCCGTGCTGGCAGCTTTCGTGTGGGCGCAATCGCTGGACGTTTCGAATTTGGCAGCCGGGCTCTGCGAGAGACACATACACAGTGTTGCCCCTTTACGAAGCAAAGCTTTTGGGGAAAGCGAATGTCTGTGTGGCAGCGAATGCAGTTCCAAGGGGCAGTGAAAACCAGCTTCAGCATTCGGTGCTGGCAGCTTTCGTGTGGGCGCAATCGCTGGACGTTTCGAATTTGGTAGCGGTGCTCTGCGAGAGACACATACACAGTGTTGCCCCATTACGAAGCAAAGCTTTTGGGGAAAGCGAATGTCTGTGTGGCAGCGAATGCAGTTCCAAGGGACAGTGAAAACTAGCTTCAGCATTCGGTGCTGGCAGCTTTCGTGTGGGCGCAATCGCTGGACGTTTCGAATTTGGCAGCGGGGCTCTGCGAGAGACACATACACAGTGTTGCCCCATTACGAAGCAAAGCTTTTGGGGAAAGCGAATGTCTGTGTGGCAGCGAATGCAGTTCCAAGGGGCAGTGAAAACCAGCTTCAGCATTCGGTGCTGGCTGCTTTCGTGTGGGCGAAATCGCTGGACGTTTCGAATTTGGCAGCCGGGCTCTGCGAGAGACACATACACAGTGTTGCCCCTTTACGAAGCAAAGCTTTTGGGGAAAGCGAATGTCTGTGTGGCAGCGAATGCAGTTCCAAGGGACAGTGAAAACCAGCTTCAGCATTCGGTGCTGGCAGCTTTCGTGTGGGCGCAATCGCTGGACGTTTCGAATTTGGTAGCGGGGCTCTGCGAGAGACACATACACAGTGTTGCCCCATTACCAAGCAAAGCTTTTGGGGAAAGCGAATGTCTGTGTGGCAGCGAATGCAGTTCCAAGGGACAGTGAAAACCAGCTACAGCATTCCGTGCTGGCAGCTTTCGTGTGGGCGCAATCGCTGGACGTTTCGAATTTGGCAGCGGGGCTCTGCGAGAGACACATACACAGTGTTGCCCCATTACCAAGCAAAGCTTTTGGGGAAAGCGAATGTCTGTGTGGCAGCGAATGCAGTTCCAAGGGGCAGTGAAAACCAGCTACTGCATTTCGTGCTGGCAGCTTTCGTGTGGGCGAAATCGCTGGACGTTTCGAATTTGGCAGCGGGGCTCTGCGAGAGACACATACACAGTGTTGCCCCATTACGAAGCAAAGCTTTTGGGGAAAGCGAATGTCTGTGTGGCAGCGAATGCAGTTCCAAGGGACAGTGAAAACCAGCTTCAGCATTCGGTGCTGGCAGCTTTCGTGTGGGCGCAATCGCTGGACGTTTCGAATTTGGTAGCGGGGCTCTGCGAGAGACACATACACAGTGTTGCCCCATTACGAAGCAAAGCTTTTGGGGAAAGCGAATGTCTGTGTGGCAGCGAATGCAGTTCCAAGGGGCAGTGAAAACCAGCTTCAGCATTCGGTGCTGGCAGCTTTCGTGTGGGCGAAATCGCTGGACGTTTCGAATTTGGCAGCGGGGCTCTGCGAGAGACACATACACAGTGTTGCCCCATTACCAAGCAAAGCTTTTGGGGAAAGCGAATGTCTGTGTGGCAGCGAATGCAGTTCCAAGGGGCAGTGAAAACCAGCTTCAGCATTCGGTGCTGGCAGCTTTCGTGTGGGCGAAATCGCTGGACGTTTCGAATTTGGCAGCGGGGCTCTGCGAGAGACACATACACAGTGTTGCCCCATTACGAAGCAAAGCTTTTGGGGAAAGCGAATGTCTGTGTGGCAGCGAATGCAGTTCCAAGGGACAGTGCAAACCAGCTTCAGCATTCGGTGCTGGCAGCTTTCGTGTGGGCGCAATCGCTGGACGTTTCGAATTTGGTAGCGGTGCTCTGCGAGAGACACATACACAGTGTTGCCCCATTACGAAGCAAAGCTTTTGGGGAAAGCGAATGTCTGTGTGGCAGCGAATGCAGTTCCAAGGGACAGTGAAAACCAGCTACTGCATTCCGTGCTGGCAGCTTTCGTGTGGGCGCAATCGCTGGACGTTTCGAATTTGGCAGCCGGGCTCTGCGAGAGACACATACACAGTGTTGCCCCATTACGAAGCAAAGCTTTTGGGGAAAGCGAATGTCTGTGTGGCAGCGAATGCAGTTCCAAGGGACAGTGAAAACCAGCTACAGCATTCCGTGCTGGCAGCTTTCGTGTGGGCGCAATCGCTGGACGTTTCGAATTTGGCAGCCGGGCTCTGCGAGAGACACATACACAGTGTTGCCCCATTACGAACCAAAGCTTTTGGGGAAAGCGAATGCCTGTGTGGCAGCGAATGCAGTTCCAAGGGACAGTGAAAACTAGCTTCAGCATTCGGTGCTGGCAGCTTTCGTGTGGGCGCAATCGCTGGACGTTTCGAATTTGGCAGCGGGGCTCTGCGAGAGACACATACACAGTGTTCCCCATTACGAAGCAAAGCTTTTGGGGAAAGCGAATGTCTGTGTGGCAGCGAATGCAGTTCCAAGGGACAGTGAAAACCAGCTACAGCATTCCGTGCTGGCAGCTTTCGTGTGGGCGCAATCGCTGGACGTTTCGAATTTGGCAGCCGGGCTCTGCGAGAGACACATACACAGTGTTGCCCCATTACCAAGCAAAGCTTTTGGGGAAAGCGAATGTCTGTGTGGCAGCGAATGCAGTTCCAAGGGGCAGTGAAAACTAGCTTCAGCATTCGGTGCTGGCTGCTTTCGTGTGGGCGAAATCGCTGGACGTTTCGAATTTGGCAGCCGGGCTCTGCGAGAGACACATACACAGTGTTGCCCCTTTACGAAGCAAAGCTTTTGGGGAAAGCGAATGTCTGTGTGGCAGCGAATGCAGTTCCAAGGGACAGTGAAAACCAGCTTCAGCATTCGGTGCTGGCAGCTTTCGTGTGGGCGCAATCGCTGGACGTTTCGAATTTGGTAGCGGGGCTCTGCGAGAGACACATACACAGTGTTGCCCCATTACCAAGCAAAGCTTTTGGGGAAAGCGAATGTCTGTGTGGCAGCGAATGCAGTTCCAAGGGACAGTGAAAACCAGCTACAGCATTCCGTGCTGGCAGCTTTCGTGTGGGCGCAATCGCTGGACGTTTCGAATTTGGCAGCCGGGCTCTGCGAGAGACACATACACAGTGTTGCCCCATTACCAAGCAAAGCTTTTGGGGAAAGCGAATGTCTGTGTGGCAGCGAATGCAGTTCCAAGGGGCAGTGAAAACCAGCTACTGCATTCGGTGCTGGCAGCTTTCGTGTGGGCGAAATCGCTGGACGTTTCGAATTTGGCAGCGGTGCTCTGCGAGAGACACATACACAGTGTTGCCCCATTACGAACCAAAGCTTTTGGGGAAAGCGAATGTCTGTGTGGCAGCGAATGCAGTTCCAAGGGGCAGTGAAAACCAGCTTCAGCATTCGGTGCTGGCAGCTTTCGTGTGGGCGAAATCGCTGGACGTTTCGAATTTGGTAGCGGGGCTCTGCGAGAGACACATACACAGTGTTGCCCCATTACCAAGCAAAGCTTTTGGGGAAAGCGAATGTCTGTGTGGCAGCGAATGCAGTTCCAAGGGGCAGTGAAAACCAGCTTCAGCATTCGGTGCTGGCAGCTTTCGTGTGGGAGAAATCGCTGGACGTTTCGAATTTGGCAGCCGGGCTCTGCGAGAGACACATACACAGTGTTGCCCCATTACGAACCAAAGCTTTTGGGGAAAGCGAATGCCTGTGTGGCAGCGAATGCAGTTCCAAGGGACAGTGAAAACTAGCTTCAGCATTCGGTGCTGGCAGCTTTCGTGTGGGCGCAATCGCTGGACGTTTCGAATTTGGCAGCGGGGCTCTGCGAGAGACACATACACAGTGTTGCCCCATTACCAAGCAAAGCTTTTGGGGAAAGCGAATGTCTGTGTGGCAGCGAATGCAGTTCCAAGGGACAGTGAAAACCAGCTACAGCATTCCGTGCTGGCAGCTTTCGAGTGGGCGCAATAGCTGGACGTTTCGAATTTGGCAGCCGGGCTCTGCGAGAGACACATACACAGTGTTGCCCCATTACGAAGCAAAGCTTTTGGGGAAAGCGAATGTCTGTGTGGCAGCGAATGCAGTTCCAAGGGGCAGTGAAAACCAGCTTCAGCATTCGGTGCTGGCTGCTTTCGTGTGGGCGAAATCGCTGGACGTTTCGAATTTGGCAGCCGGGCTCTGCGAGAGACACATACACAGTGTTGCCCCTTTACGAAGCAAAGCTTTTGGGGAAAGCGAATGTCTGTGTGGCAGCGAATGCAGTTCCATGGGACAGTGAAAACCAGCTTCAGCATTCGGTGCTGGCAGCTTTCGTGTGGGCGCAATCGCTGGACGTTTCGAATTTGGTAGCGGGGCTCTGCGAGAGACACATACACAGTGTTGCCCCATTACCAAGCAAAGCTTTTGGGGAAAGCGAATGTCTGTGTGGCAGCGAATGCAGTTCCAAGGGACAGTGCAAACCAGCTTCAGCATTCGGTGCTGGCAGCTTTCGTGTGGGCGCAATCGCTGGACGTTTCGAATTTGGTAGCGGTGCTCTGCGAGAGACACATACACAGTGTTGCCCCATTACGAAGCAAAGCTTTTGGGGAAAGCGAATGTCTGTGTGGCAGCGAATGCAGTTCCAAGGGACAGTGAAAACCAGCTACTGCATTCCGTGCTGGCAGCTTTCGTGTGGGCGCAATCGCTGGACGTTTCGAATTTGGCAGCCGGGCTCTGCGAGAGACACATACACAGTGTTGCCCCATTACGAAGCAAAGCTTTTGGGGAAAGCGAATGTCTGTGTGGCAGCGAATGCAGTTCCAAGGGACAGTGAAAACCAGCTACAGCATTCCGTGCTGGCAGCTTTCGTGTGGGCGCAATCGCTGGACGTTTCGAATTTGGCAGCCGGGCTCTGCGAGAGACACATACACAGTGTTGCCCCATTACGAACCAAAGCTTTTGGGGAAAGCGAATGCCTGTGTGGCAGCGAATGCAGTTCCAAGGGACAGTGAAAACTAGCTTCAGCATTCGGTGCTGGCAGCTTTCGTGTGGGCGCAATCGCTGGACGTTTCGAATTTGGCAGCGGGGCTCTGCGAGAGACACATACACAGTGTTCCCCATTACGAAGCAAAGCTTTTGGGGAAAGCGAATGTCTGTGTGGCAGCGAATGCAGTTCCAAGGGACAGTGAAAACCAGCTACAGCATTCCGTGCTGGCAGCTTTCGTGTGGGCGCAATCGCTGGACGTTTCGAATTTGGCAGCCGGGCTCTGCGAGAGACACATACACAGTGTTGCCCCATTACCAAGCAAAGCTTTTGGGGAAAGCGAATGTCTGTGTGGCAGCGAATGCAGTTCCAAGGGGCAGTGAAAACTAGCTTCAGCATTCGGTGCTGGCTGCTTTCGTGTGGGCGAAATCGCTGGACGTTTCGAATTTGGCAGCCGGGCTCTGCGAGAGACACATACACAGTGTTGCCCCTTTACGAAGCAAAGCTTTTGGGGAAAGCGAATGTCTGTGTGGCAGCGAATGCAGTTCCAAGGGACAGTGAAAACCAGCTTCAGCATTCGGTGCTGGCAGCTTTCGTGTGGGCGCAATCGCTGGACGTTTCGAATTTGGTAGCGGGGCTCTGCGAGAGACACATACACAGTGTTGCCCCATTACCAAGCAAAGCTTTTGGGGAAAGCGAATGTCTGTGTGGCAGCGAATGCAGTTCCAAGGGACAGTGAAAACCAGCTACAGCATTCCGTGCTGGCAGCTTTCGTGTGGGCGCAATCGCTGGACGTTTCGAATTTGGCAGCCGGGCTCTGCGAGAGACACATACACAGTGTTGCCCCATTACCAAGCAAAGCTTTTGGGGAAAGCGAATGTCTGTGTGGCAGCGAATGCAGTTCCAAGGGGCAGTGAAAACCAGCTACTGCATTCGGTGCTGGCAGCTTTCGTGTGGGCGAAATCGCTGGACGTTTCGAATTTGGCAGCGGTGCTCTGCGAGAGACACATACACAGTGTTGCCCCATTACGAACCAAAGCTTTTGGGGAAAGCGAATGTCTGTGTGGCAGCGAATGCAGTTCCAAGGGGCAGTGAAAACCAGCTTCAGCATTCGGTGCTGGCAGCTTTCGTGTGGGCGAAATCGCTGGACGTTTCGAATTTGGTAGCGGGGCTCTGCGAGAGACACATACACAGTGTTGCCCCATTACCAAGCAAAGCTTTTGGGGAAAGCGAATGTCTGTGTGGCAGCGAATGCAGTTCCAAGGGGCAGTGAAAACCAGCTTCAGCATTCGGTGCTGGCAGCTTTCGTGTGGGAGAAATCGCTGGACGTTTCGAATTTGGCAGCCGGGCTCTGCGAGAGACACATACACAGTGTTGCCCCATTACGAACCAAAGCTTTTGGGGAAAGCGAATGCCTGTGTGGCAGCGAATGCAGTTCCAAGGGACAGTGAAAACTAGCTTCAGCATTCGGTGCTGGCAGCTTTCGTGTGGGCGCAATCGCTGGACGTTTCGAATTTGGCAGCGGGGCTCTGCGAGAGACACATACACAGTGTTGCCCCATTACCAAGCAAAGCTTTTGGGGAAAGCGAATGTCTGTGTGGCAGCGAATGCAGTTCCAAGGGACAGTGAAAACCAGCTACAGCATTCCGTGCTGGCAGCTTTCGAGTGGGCGCAATAGCTGGACGTTTCGAATTTGGCAGCCGGGCTCTGCGAGAGACACATACACAGTGTTGCCCCATTACGAAGCAAAGCTTTTGGGGAAAGCGAATGTCTGTGTGGCAGCGAATGCAGTTCCAAGGGGCAGTGAAAACCAGCTTCAGCATTCGGTGCTGGCTGCTTTCGTGTGGGCGAAATCGCTGGACGTTTCGAATTTGGCAGCCGGGCTCTGCGAGAGACACATACACAGTGTTGCCCCTTTACGAAGCAAAGCTTTTGGGGAAAGCGAATGTCTGTGTGGCAGCGAATGCAGTTCCATGGGACAGTGAAAACCAGCTTCAGCATTCGGTGCTGGCAGCTTTCGTGTGGGCGCAATCGCTGGACGTTTCGAATTTGGTAGCGGGGCTCTGCGAGAGACACATACACAGTGTTGCCCCATTACCAAGCAAAGCTTTTGGGGAAAGCGAATGTCTGTGTGGCAGCGAATGCAGTTCCAAGGGACAGTGAAAACCAGCTTCAGCATTCCGTGCTGGCAGCTTTCGTGTGGGCGCAATCGCTGCACGTTTCGAATTTGGCAGCCGGGCTCTGCGAGAGACACATACACAGTGTTGCCCCATTACCAAGCAAAGCTTTTGGGGAAAGCGAATGTCTGTGTGGCAGCGAATGCAGTTCCAAGGGGCAGTGAAAACCAGCTACTGCATTTCGTGCTGGCAGCTTTCGTGTGGGCGAAATCGCTGGACGTTTCGAATTTGGCAGCGGGGCTCTGCGAGAGACACATACACAGTGTTGCCCCATTACGAAGCAAAGCTTTAGGGGAAAGCGAATGCCTGTGTGGCAGCGAATGCAGTTCCAAGGGACAGTGAAAGCCAGCTACAGCATTCCGTGCTGGCAGCTTTCGTGTGGGCGCAATCGCTGGACGTTTCGAATTTGGCAGCCGGGCTCTGCGAGAGACACATACACAGTGTTGCCCCATTACGAACCAAAGCTTTTGGGGAAAGCGAATGTCTGTGTGGCAGCGAATGCAGTTCCAAGGGGCAGTGAAAACCAGCTTCAGCATTCGGTGCTGGCAGCTTTCGTGTGGGCGCAATCGCTGGACGTTTCGAATTTGGTAGCGGGGCTCTGCGAGAGACACATACACAGTGTTGCCCCATTACGAAGCAAAGCTTTTGGGGAAAGCGAATGTCTGTGTGGCAGCGAATGCAGTTCCAAGGGACAGTGAAAACCAGCTTCAGCATTCCGTGCTGGCAGCTTTCGTGTGGGCGCAATCGCTGGACGTTTCGAATTTGGCAGCCGGGCTCTGCGAGAGACACATACACAGTGTTGCCCCATTACCAAGCAAAGCTTTTGGGGAAAGCGAATGTCTGTGTGGCAGCGAATGCAGTTCCAAGGGGCAGTGAAAACCAGCTACGGCATTTCGTGCTGGCAGCTTTCGTGTGGGCGAAATCGCTGGACGTTTCGAATTTGGCAGCGGGGCTCTGCGAGAGACACATACACAGTGTTGCCCCATTACGAAGCAAAGCTTTAGGGGAAAGCGAATGCCTGTGTGGCAGCGAATGCAGTTCCAAGGGACAGTGAAAGCCAGCTACAGCATTCCGTGCTGGCAGCTTTCGTGTGGGCGCAATCGCTGGACGTTTCGAATTTGGCAGCCGGGCTCTGCGAGAGACACATACACAGTGTTGCCCCATTACGAAGCAAAGCTTTTGGGGAAAGCGAATGTCTGTGTGGCAGCGAATGCAGTTCCAAGGGGCAGTGAAAACCAGCTTCAGCATTCGGTGCTGGCAGCTTTCGTGTGGGCGAAATCGCTGGACGTTTCGAATTTGGCAGCCGGGCTCTGCGAGAGACACATACACAGTGTTGCCCCATTACCAAGCAAAGCTTTTGGGGAAAGCGAATGTCTGTGTGGCAGCGAATGCAGTTCCAAGGGACAGTGAAAACCAGCTACTGCATTCCGTGCTGGCGGATTTCGTGGGGGCGCAATCGCTGGACGTTTCGAATTTGGCAGCGGGGCTCTGCGAGAGACACATACACAGTGTTGCCCCATTACGAACCAAAGCTTTTGGGGAAAGCGAATGTCTGTGTGGCAGCGAATGCAGTTCCAAGGGACAGTGAAAACCAGCTACAGCATTCCGTGCTGGCGGCTTTCCTGTGGGCGCAATCGCTGGACGTTTCGAATTTGGCAGCCGGGCTCTGCGAGAGACACATACACAGTGTTGACCCTTTACCAAGCAAAGCTTTTGGGGAAAGCGAATGCCTGTGTGGCAGCGAATGCAGTTCCAAGGGACAGTGAAAACCAGCTACAGCATTCCGTGCTGGCAGCTTTCGTGTGGGCGCAATCGCTGGACGTTTCGAATTTGGCAGCCGGGCTCTGCGAGAGACACATACACAGTGTTGCCCCTTTACGAAGCAAAGCTTTTGGGGAAAGCGAATGTCTGTGTGGCAGCGAATGCAGTTCCAAGGGGCAGTGAAAACCAGCTTCAGCATTCGGTGCTGGCAGCTTTCGTGTGGGCGCAATCGCTGGACGTTTCGAATTTGGTAGCGGTGCTCTGCGAGAGACACATACACAGTGTTGCCCCATTACGAAGCAAAGCTTTTGGGGAAAGCGAATGTCTGTGTGGCAGCGAATGCAGTTCCAAGGGACAGTGAAAACTAGCTTCAGCATTCGGTGCTGGCAGCTTTCGTGTGGGCGCAATCGCTGGACGTTTCGAATTTGGCAGCCGGGCTCTGCGAGAGACACATACACAGTGTTGCCCCATTACCAAGCAAAGCTTTTGGGGAAAGCGAATGTCTGTGTGGCAGCGAATGCAGTTCCAAGGGGCAGTGAAAACCAGCTACTGCATTTCGTGCTGGCAGCTTTCGTGTGGGCGAAATCGCTGGACGTTTCGAATTTGGCAGCGGGGCTCTGCGAGAGACACATACACAGTGTTGCCCCATTACGAAGCAAAGCTTTAGGGGAAAGCGAATGCCTGTGTGGCAGCGAATGCAGTTCCAAGGGACAGTGAAAGCCAGCTACAGCATTCCGTGCTGGCAGCTTTCGTGTGGGCGCAATCGCTGG
This sequence comes from Mycteria americana, assembly GCF_035582795.1. Taxonomy (NCBI): domain Eukaryota; kingdom Metazoa; phylum Chordata; class Aves; order Ciconiiformes; family Ciconiidae; genus Mycteria; species Mycteria americana. Next base: position 10,956,833 of record NC_134383.1, read on the forward strand.
ACGTTTCGAATTTGGCAGCCGGGCTCTGCGAGAGACACATACACAGTGTTGCCCCATTACGAACCAAAGCTTTTGGGGAAAGCGAATGTCTGTGTGGCAGCGAATGCAGTTCCAAGGGGCAGTGAAAACCAGCTTCAGCATTCGGTGCTGGCAGCTTTCGTGTGGGCGCAATCGCTGGACGTTTCGAATTTGGTAGCGGGGCTCTGCGAGAGACACATACACAGTGTTGCCCCATTACGAAGCAAAGCTTTTGGGGAAAGCGAATGTCTGTGTGGCAGCGAATGCAGTTCCAAGGGACAGTGAAAACCAGCTTCAGCATTCCGTGCTGGCAGCTTTCGTGTGGGCGCAATCGCTGGACGTTTCGAATTTGGCAGCCGGGCTCTGCGAGAGACACATACACAGTGTTGCCCCATTACCAAGCAAAGCTTTTGGGGAAAGCGAATGTCTGTGTGGCAGCGAATGCAGTTCCAAGGGGCAGTGAAAACCAGCTACGGCATTTCGTGCTGGCAGCTTTCGTGTGGGCGAAATCGCTGGACGTTTCGAATTTGGCAGCGGGGCTCTGCGAGAGACACATACACAGTGTTGCCCCATTACGAAGCAAAGCTTTAGGGGAAAGCGAATGCCTGTGTGGCAGCGAATGCAGTTCCAAGGGACAGTGAAAGCCAGCTACAGCATTCCGTGCTGGCAGCTTTCGTGTGGGCGCAATCGCTGGACGTTTCGAATTTGGCAGCCGGGCTCTGCGAGAGACACATACACAGTGTTGCCCCATTACGAAGCAAAGCTTTTGGGGAAAGCGAATGTCTGTGTGGCAGCGAATGCAGTTCCAAGGGGCAGTGAAAACCAGCTTCAGCATTCGGTGCTGGCAGCTTTCGTGTGGGCGAAATCGCTGGACGTTTCGAATTTGGCAGCCGGGCTCTGCGAGAGACACATACACAGTGTTGCCCCATTACCAAGCAAAGCTTTTGGGGAAAGCGAATGTCTGTGTGGCAGCGAATGCAGTTCCAAGGGACAGTGAAAACCAGCTACTGCATTCCGTGCTGGCGGATTTCGTGGGGGCGCAATCGCTGGACGTTTCGAATTTGGCAGCGGGGCTCTGCGAGAGACACATACACAGTGTTGCCCCATTACGAACCAAAGCTTTTGGGGAAAGCGAATGTCTGTGTGGCAGCGAATGCAGTTCCAAGGGACAGTGAAAACCAGCTACAGCATTCCGTGCTGGCGGCTTTCCTGTGGGCGCAATCGCTGGACGTTTCGAATTTGGCAGCCGGGCTCTGCGAGAGACACATACACAGTGTTGACCCTTTACCAAGCAAAGCTTTTGGGGAAAGCGAATGCCTGTGTGGCAGCGAATGCAGTTCCAAGGGACAGTGAAAACCAGCTACAGCATTCCGTGCTGGCAGCTTTCGTGTGGGCGCAATCGCTGGACGTTTCGAATTTGGCAGCCGGGCTCTGCGAGAGACACATACACAGTGTTGCCCCTTTACGAAGCAAAGCTTTTGGGGAAAGCGAATGTCTGTGTGGCAGCGAATGCAGTTCCAAGGGGCAGTGAAAACCAGCTTCAGCATTCGGTGCTGGCAGCTTTCGTGTGGGCGCAATCGCTGGACGTTTCGAATTTGGTAGCGGTGCTCTGCGAGAGACACATACACAGTGTTGCCCCATTACGAAGCAAAGCTTTTGGGGAAAGCGAATGTCTGTGTGGCAGCGAATGCAGTTCCAAGGGACAGTGAAAACTAGCTTCAGCATTCGGTGCTGGCAGCTTTCGTGTGGGCGCAATCGCTGGACGTTTCGAATTTGGCAGCCGGGCTCTGCGAGAGACACATACACAGTGTTGCCCCATTACGAAGCAAAGCTTTTGGGGAAAGCGAATGTCTGTGTGGCAGCGAATGCAGTTCCAAGGGGCAGTGAAAACCAGCTTCAGCATTCGGTGCTGGCTGCTTTCGTGTGGGCGAAATCGCTGGACGTTTCGAATTTGGCAGCCGGGCTCTGCGAGAGACACATACACAGTGTTGCCCCTTTACGAAGCAAAGCTTTTGGGGAAAGCGAATGTCTGTGTGGCAGCGAATGCAGTTCCAAGGGACAGTGAAAACCAGCTTCAGCATTCGGTGCTGGCAGCTTTCGTGTGGGCGCAATCGCTGGACGTTTCGAATTTGGTAGCGGGGCTCTGCGAGAGACACATACACAGTGTTGCCCCATTACCAAGCAAAGCTTTTGGGGAAAGCGAATGTCTGTGTGGCAGCGAATGCAGTTCCAAGGGACAGTGAAAACCAGCTACAGCATTCCGTGCTGGCAGCTTTCGTGTGGGCGCAATCGCTGGACGTTTCGAATTTGGCAGCCGGGCTCTGCGAGAGACACATACACAGTGTTGCCCCATTACCAAGCAAAGCTTTTGGGGAAAGCGAATGTCTGTGTGGCAGCGAATGCAGTTCCAAGGGGCAGTGAAAACCAGCTACTGCATTTCGTGCTGGCAGCTTTCGTGTGGGCGAAATCGCTGGACGTTTCGAATTTGGCAGCGGGGCTCTGCGAGAGACACATACACAGTGTTGCCCCATTACGAAGCAAAGCTTTTGGGGAAAGCGAATGTCTGTGTGGCAGCGAATGCAGTTCCAAGGGGCAGTGAAAACCAGCTTCAGCATTCGGTGCTGGCAGCTTTCGTGTGGGCGCAATCGCTGGACGTTTCGAATTTGGTAGCGGGGCTCTGCGAGAGACACATACACAGTGTTGCCCCATTACGAAGCAAAGCTTTTGGGGAAAGCGAATGTCTGTGTGGCAGCGAATGCAGTTCCAAGGGGCAGTGAAAACCAGCTTCAGCATTCGGTGCTGGCAGCTTTCGTGTGGGCGAAATCGCTGGACGTTTCGAATTTGGCAGCGGGGCTCTGCGAGAGACACATACACAGTGTTGCCCCATTACCAAGCAAAGCTTTTGGGGAAAGCGAATGTCTGTGTGGCAGCGAATGCAGTTCCAAGGGGCAGTGAAAACCAGCTTCAGCATTCGGTGCTGGCAGCTTTCGTGTGGGCGAAATCGCTGGACGTTTCGAATTTGGCAGCGGGGCTCTGCGAGAGACACATACACAGTGTTGCCCCATTACGAAGCAAAGCTTTTGGGGAAAGCGAATGTCTGTGTGGCAGCGAATGCAGTTCCAAGGGACAGTGCAAACCAGCTTCAGCATTCGGTGCTGGCAGCTTTCGTGTGGGCGCAATCGCTGGACGTTTCGAATTTGGTAGCGGTGCTCTGCGAGAGACACATACACAGTGTTGCCCCATTACGAAGCAAAGCTTTTGGGGAAAGCGAATGTCTGTGTGGCAGCGAATGCAGTTCCAAGGGACAGTGAAAACCAGCTACTGCATTCCGTGCTGGCAGCTTTCGTGTGGGCGCAATCGCTGGACGTTTCGAATTTGGCAGCCGGGCTCTGCGAGAGACACATACACAGTGTTGCCCCATTACGAAGCAAAGCTTTTGGGGAAAGCGAATGTCTGTGTGGCAGCGAATGCAGTTCCAAGGGACAGTGAAAACCAGCTACAGCATTCCGTGCTGGCAGCTTTCGTGTGGGCGCAATCGCTGGACGTTTCGAATTTGGCAGCCGGGCTCTGCGAGAGACACATACACAGTGTTGCCCCATTACGAACCAAAGCTTTTGGGGAAAGCGAATGCCTGTGTGGCAGCGAATGCAGTTCCAAGGGACAGTGAAAACTAGCTTCAGCATTCGGTGCTGGCAGCTTTCGTGTGGGCGCAATCGCTGGACGTTTCGAATTTGGCAGCGGGGTCTGCGAGAGACACATACACAGTGTTCCCCATTACGAAGCAAAGCTTTTGGGGAAAGCGAATGTCTGTGTGGCAGCGAATGCAGTTCCAAGGGACAGTGAAAACCAGCTACAGCATTCCGTGCTGGCAGCTTTCGTGTGGGCGCAATCGCTGGACGTTTCGAATTTGGCAGCCGGGCTCTGCGAGAGACACATACACAGTGTTGCCCCATTACCAAGCAAAGCTTTTGGGGAAAGCGAATGTCTGTGTGGCAGCGAATGCAGTTCCAAGGGGCAGTGAAAACTAGCTTCAGCATTCGGTGCTGGCTGCTTTCGTGTGGGCGAAATCGCTGGACGTTTCGAATTTGGCAGCCGGGCTCTGCGAGAGACACATACACAGTGTTGCCCCTTTACGAAGCAAAGCTTTTGGGGAAAGCGAATGTCTGTGTGGCAGCGAATGCAGTTCCAAGGGACAGTGAAAACCAGCTTCAGCATTCGGTGCTGGCAGCTTTCGTGTGGGCGCAATCGCTGGACGTTTCGAATTTGGTAGCGGGGCTCTGCGAGAGACACATACACAGTGTTGCCCCATTACCAAGCAAAGCTTTTGGGGAAAGCGAATGTCTGTGTGGCAGCGAATGCAGTTCCAAGGGACAGTGAAAACCAGCTACAGCATTCCGTGCTGGCAGCTTTCGTGTGGGCGCAATCGCTGGACGTTTCGAATTTGGCAGCCGGGCTCTGCGAGAGACACATACACAGTGTTGCCCCATTACCAAGCAAAGCTTTTGGGGAAAGCGAATGTCTGTGTGGCAGCGAATGCAGTTCCAAGGGGCAGTGAAAACCAGCTACTGCATTCGGTGCTGGCAGCTTTCGTGTGGGCGAAATCGCTGGACGTTTCGAATTTGGCAGCGGTGCTCTGCGAGAGACACATACACAGTGTTGCCCCATTACGAACCAAAGCTTTTGGGGAAAGCGAATGTCTGTGTGGCAGCGAATGCAGTTCCAAGGGGCAGTGAAAACCAGCTTCAGCATTCGGTGCTGGCAGCTTTCGTGTGGGCGAAATCGCTGGACGTTTCGAATTTGGTAGCGGGGCTCTGCGAGAGACACATACACAGTGTTGCCCCATTACCAAGCAAAGCTTTTGGGGAAAGCGAATGTCTGTGTGGCAGCGAATGCAGTTCCAAGGGGCAGTGAAAACCAGCTTCAGCATTCGGTGCTGGCAGCTTTCGTGTGGGAGAAATCGCTGGACGTTTCGAATTTGGCAGCCGGGCTCTGCGAGAGACACATACACAGTGTTGCCCCATTACGAACCAAAGCTTTTGGGGAAAGCGAATGCCTGTGTGGCAGCGAATGCAGTTCCAAGGGACAGTGAAAACTAGCTTCAGCATTCGGTGCTGGCAGCTTTCGTGTGGGCGCAATCGCTGGACGTTTCGAATTTGGCAGCGGGGCTCTGCGAGAGACACATACACAGTGTTGCCCCATTACCAAGCAAAGCTTTTGGGGAAAGCGAATGTCTGTGTGGCAGCGAATGCAGTTCCAAGGGACAGTGAAAACCAGCTACAGCATTCCGTGCTGGCAGCTTTCGAGTGGGCGCAATAGCTGGACGTTTCGAATTTGGCAGCCGGGCTCTGCGAGAGACACATACACAGTGTTGCCCCATTACGAAGCAAAGCTTTTGGGGAAAGCGAATGTCTGTGTGGCAGCGAATGCAGTTCCAAGGGGCAGTGAAAACCGGCTTCAGCATTCGGTGCTGGCTGCTTTCGTGTGGGCGAAATCGCTGGACGTTTCGAATTTGGCAGCCGGGCTCTGCGAGAGACACATACACAGTGTTGCCCCTTTACGAAGCAAAGCTTTTGGGGAAAGCGAATGTCTGTGTGGCAGCGAATGCAGTTCCATGGGACAGTGAAAACCAGCTTCAGCATTCGGTGCTGGCAGCTTTCGTGTGGGCGCAATCGCTGGACGTTTCGAATTTGGTAGCGGGGCTCTGCGAGAGACACATACACAGTGTTGCCCCATTACCAAGCAAAGCTTTTGGGGAAAGCGAATGTCTGTGTGGCAGCGAATGCAGTTCCAAGGGACAGTGAAAACCAGCTTCAGCATTCCGTGCTGGCAGCTTTCGTGTGGGCGCAATCGCTGCACGTTTCGAATTTGGCAGCCGGGCTCTGCGAGAGACACATACACAGTGTTGCCCCATTACCAAGCAAAGCTTTTGGGGAAAGCGAATGTCTGTGTGGCAGCGAATGCAGTTCCAAGGGGCAGTGAAAACCAGCTACTGCATTTCGTGCTGGCAGCTTTCGTGTGGGCGAAATCGCTGGACGTTTCGAATTTGGCAGCGGGGCTCTGCGAGAGACACATACACAGTGTTGCCCCATTACGAAGCAAAGCTTTAGGGGAAAGCGAATGCCTGTGTGGCAGCGAATGCAGTTCCAAGGGACAGTGAAAGCCAGCTACATCATTCCGTGCTGGCAGCTTTCGTGTGGGCGCAATCGCTGGACGTTTCGAATTTGGCAGCCGGGCTCTGCGAGAGACACATACACAGTGTTGCCCCATTACGAAGCAAAGCTTTTGGGGAAAGCGAATGTCTGTGTGGCAGCGAATGCAGTTCCAAGGGGCAGTGAAAACCAGCTTCAGCATTCGGTGCTGGCAGCTTTCGTGTGGGCGAAATCGCTGGACGTTTCGAATTTGGCAGCCGGGCTCTGCGAGAGACACATACACAGTGTTGCCCCTTTACGAAGCAAAGCTTTTGGGGAAAGCGAATGTCTGTGTGGCAGCGAATGCAGTTCCAAGGGGCAGTGAAAACCAGCTTCAGCATTCGGTGCTGGCAGCTTTCGTGTGGGCGCAATCGCTGGACGTTTCGAATTTGGTAGCGGGGCTCTGCGAGAGACACATACACAGTGTTGCCCCATTACCAAGCAAAGCTTTTGGGGAAAGCGAATGTCTGTGTGGCAGCGAATGCAGTTCCAAGGGACAGTGAAAACCAGCTTCAGCATTCCGTGCTGGCAGCTTTCGTGTGGGCGCAATCGCTGCACGTTTCGAATTTGGCAGCCGGGCTCTGCGAGAGACACATACACAGTGTTGCCCCATTACCAAGCAAAGCTTTTGGGGAAAGCGAATGTCTGTGTGGCAGCGAATGCAGTTCCAAGGGGCAGTGAAAAACAGCTACTGCATTTCGTGCTGGCAGCTTTCGTGTGGGCGAAATCGCTGGACGTTTCGAATTTGGCAGCGGGGCTCTGCGAGAGACACATACACAGTGTTGCCCCATTACGAAGCAAAGCTTTAGGGGAAAGCGAATGCCTGTGTGGCAGCGAATGCAGTTCCAAGGGACAGTGAAAGCCAGCTACAGCATTCCGTGCTGGCAGCTTTCGTGTGGGCGCAATCGCTGGACGTTTCGAATTTGGCAGCCGGGCTCTGCGAGAGACACATACACAGTGTTGCCCCATTACGAAGCAAAGCTTTTGGGGAAAGCGAATGTCTGTGTGGCAGCGAATGCAGTTCCAAGGGGCAGTGAAAACCAGCTTCAGCATTCGGTGCTGGCAGCTTTCGTGTGGGCGAAATCGCTGGACGTTTCGAATTTGGCAGCCGGGCTCTGCGAGAGACACATACACAGTGTTGCCCCATTACCAAGCAAAGCTTTTGCGGAAAGCGAATGTCTGTGTGGCAGCGAATGCAGTTCCAAGGGGCAGTGAAAACCAGCTACTGCATTTCGTGCTGGCAGCTTTCGTGTGGGCGCAATCGCTGGACGTTTCGAATTTGGCAGCGGGGCTCTGCGAGAGACACATACACAGTGTTGCCCCATTACGAAGCAAAGCTTTTGGGGAAAGCGAATGTCTGTGTGGCAGCGAATGCAGTTCCAAGGGGCAGTGAAAACCAGCTACTGCATTCCGTGCTGGCAGCTTTCGTGTGGGAGAAATCGCTGGACGTTTCGAATTTGGCAGCCGGGCTCTGCGAGAGACACATACACAGTGTTGCCCCATTACGAACCAAAGCTTTTGGGGAAAGCGAATGCCTGTGTGGCAGCGAATGCAGTTCCAAGGGACAGTGAAAACTAGCTTCAGCATTCGGTGCTGGCAGCTTTCGTGTGGGCGCAATCGCTGGACGTTTCGAATTTGGCAGCGGGGCTCTGCGAGAGACACATACACAGTGTTGCCCCTTTACGAACCAAAGCTTTTGGGGAAAGCGAATGTCTGTGTGGCAGCGAATGCAGTTCCAAGGGACAGTGAAAACCAGCTACAGCATTCCGTGCTGGCAGCTTTCGTGTGGGCGCAATCGCTGGACGTTTCGAATTTGGCAGCCGGGCTCTGCGAGAGACACATACACAGTGTTGCCCCATTACGAAGCAAAGCTTTTGGGGAAAGCGAATGTCTGTGTGGCAGCGAATGCAGTTCCAAGGGGCAGTGAAAACCAGCTTCAGCATTCGGTGCTGGCTGCTTTCGTGTGGGCGAAATCGCTGGACGTTTCGAATTTGGCAGCCGGGCTCTGCGAGAGACACATACACAGTGTTGCCCCTTTACGAAGCAAAGCTTTTGGGGAAAGCGAATGTCTGTGTGGCAGCGAATGCAGTTCCAAGGGGCAGTGAAAACCAGCTTCAGCATTCGGTGCTGGCAGCTTTCGTGTGGGCGCAATCGCTGGACGTTTCGAATTTGGTAGCGGGGCTCTGCGAGAGACACATACACAGTGTTGCCCCATTACGAAGCAAAGCTTTTGGGGAAAGCGAATGTCTGTGTGGCAGCGAATGCAGTTCCAAGGGTCAGTGAAAACCAGCTTCAGCATTCGGTGCTGGCAGCTTTCGTGTGGGCGAAATCGCTGGACGTTTCGAATTTGGCAGCCGGGCTCTGCGAGAGACACATACACAGTGTTGCCCCATTACGAAGCAAAGCTTTTGGGGAAAGCGAATGTCTGTGTGGCAGCGAATGCAGTTCCAAGGGACAGTGAAAACCAGCTACTGCATTCCGTGCTGGCAGCTTTCGTGTGGCAGAAATCGCTGGACGTTTCGAATTTGGCAGCCGGGCTCTGCGAGAGACACATACACAGTGTTGCCCCATTACGAAGCAAAGCTTTTGGGGAAAGCGAATGTCTGTGTGGCAGCGAATGCAGTTCCAAGGGGCAGTGAAAACCAGCTTCAGCATTCGGTGCTGGCAGCTTTCGTGTGGGCGCAATCGCTGGACGTTTCGAATTTGGTAGCGGTGCTCTGCGAGAGACACATACACAGTGTTGCCCCATTACGAAGCAAAGCTTTTGGGGAAAGCGAATGTCTGTGTGGCAGCGAATGCAGTTCCAAGGGACAGTGAAAACCAGCTACTGCATTCCGTGCTGGCAGCTTTCGTGTGGGAGAAATCGCTGGACGTTTCGAATTTGGCAGCCGGGCTCTGCGAGAGACACATACACAGTGTTGCCCCTTTACGAAGCAAAGCTTTTGGGGAAAGCGAATGTCTGTGTGGCAGCGAATGCAGTTCCAAGGGACAGTGAAAACCAGCTACAGCATTCCGTGCTGGCAGCTTTCGTGTGGGCGCAATCGCTGGACGTTTCGAATTTGGCAGCCGGGCTCTGCGAGAGACACATACACAGTGTTGCCCCATTACGAAGCAAAGCTTTTGGGGAAAGCGAATGCCTGTGTGGCAGCGAATGCAGTTCCAAGGGACAGTGAAAACTAGCTTCAGCATTCGGTGCTGGCAGCTTTCGTGTGGGCGCAATCGCTGGACGTTTCGAATTTGGTAGCGGGGCTCTGCGAGAGACACATACACAGTGTTGCCCCATTACGAAGCAAAGCTTTTGGGGAAAGCGAATGTCTGTGTGGCAGCGAATGCAGTTCCAAGGGGCAGTGAAAACCAGCTTCAGCATTCGGTGCTGGCAGCTTTCGTGTGGGCGAAATCGCTGGACGTTTCGAATTTGGCAGCCGGGCTCTGCGAGAGACACATACACAGTGTTGCCCCATTACGAAGCAAAGCTTTTGGGGAAAGCGAATGTCTGTGTGGCAGCGAATGCAGTTCCAAGGGGCAGTGAAAACCAGCTTCAGCATTCGGTGCTGGCAGCTTTCGTGTGGGCGAAATCGCTGGACGTTTCGAATTTGGCAGCGGGGCTCTGCGAGAGACACATACACAGTGTTGCCCCATTACGAAGCAAAGCTTTTGGGGAAAGCGAATGTCTGTGTGGCAGCGAATGCAGTTCCAAGGGACAGTGCAAACCAGCTTCATCATTCGGTGCTGGCAGCTTTCGTGTGGGCGCAATCGCTGGACGTTTCGAATTTGGTAGCGGTGCTCTGCGAGAGACACATACACAGTGTTGCCCCACTACGAAGCAAAGCTTTTGGGGAAAGCGAATGTCTGTGTGGCAGCGAATGCAGTTCCAAGGGGCAGTGAAAACCAGCTTCAGCATTCGGTGCTGGCAGCTTTTGTGTGGGCGAAATCGCTGGACGTTTCGAATTTGGCAGCCGGGCTCTGCGAGAGACACATACACAGTGTTGCCCCTTTACGAAGCAAAGCTTTTGGGGAAAGCGAATGTCTGTGTGGCAGCGAATGCAGTTCCAAGGGACAGTGAAAACCAGCTTCAGCATTCGGTGCTGGCAGCTTTCGTGTGGGCGCAATCGCTGGACGTTTCGAATTTGGTAGCGGTGCTCTGCGAGAGACACATACACAGTGTTGCCCCATTACGAAGCAAAGCTTTTGCGGAAAGCGAATGTCTGTGTGGCAGCGAATGCAGTTCCAAGGGACAGTGAAAACCAGCTACAGCATTCCGTGCTGGCAGCTTTCGTGTGGGCGCAATCGCTGGACGTTTCGAATTTGGCAGCGGGGCTCTGCGAGAGACACATACACTGTGTTGCCCCATTACCAAGCAAAGCTTTTGGGGAAAGCGAATGTCTGTGTGGCAGCGAATGCAGTTCCAAGGGGCAGTGAAAACCAGCTTCAGCATTCGGTGCTGGCAGCTTTCGTGTGGGAGAAATCGCTGGACGTTTCGAATTTGGCAGCGGGGCTCTGCGAGAGACACATACACAGTGTTGCCCCATTACCAAGCAAAGCTTTTGGGGAAAGCGAATGTCTGTGTGGCAGCGAATGCAGTTCCAAGGGACAGTGAAAACCAGCTACTGCATTCCGTGCTGGCAGCTTTCGTGTGGGCGCAATCGCTGGACGTTTCGAATTTGGCAGCGGGGCTCTGCGAGAGACACATACAGAGTGTTGCCCCGTTACGAAGCAAAGCTTTTGGGGAAAGCGAATGCCTGTGTGGCAGCGAATGCAGTTCCAAGGGACAGTGAAAACCAGCTACTGCATTCCGTGCTGGCAGCTTTCGTGTGGGAGAAATCGCTGGACGTTTCGAATTTGGCAGCCGGGCTCTGCGAGAGACACATACACAGTGTTGCCCCATTACCAAGCAAAGCTTTTGGGGAAAGCGAATGTCTGTGTGGCAGCGAATGCAGTTCCAAGGGACAGTGAAAACCAGCTACAGCATTCCGTGCTGGCAGCTTTCGTGTGGGAGAAATCGCTGGACGTTTCGAATTTGGCAGCCGGGCTCTGCGAGAGACACATACACAGTGTTGCCCCATTACGAAGCAAAGCTTTTGGGGAAAGCGAATGTCTGTGTGGCAGCGAATGCAGTTCCAAGGGGCAGTGAAAACCAGCTTCAGCATTCGGTGCTGGCTGCTTTCGTGTGGGCGAAATCGCTGGACGTTTCGAATTTGGCAGCCGGGCTCTGCGAGAGACACATACACAGTGTTGCCCCTTTACGAAGCAAAGCTTTTGGGGAAAGCGAATGTCTGTGTGGCAGCGAATGCAGTTCCAAGGGACAGTGAAAACCAGCTTCATCATTCGGTGCTGGCAGCTTTCGTGTGGGCGCAATCGCTGGACGTTTCGAATTTGGTAGCGGGGCTCTGCGAGAGACACATACACAGTGTTGCCCCATTACGAAGCAAAGCTTTTGGGGAAAGCGAATGTCTGTGTGGCAGCGAATGCAGTTCCAAGGGACAGTGAAAACCAGCTACAGCATTCCGTGCTGGCAGCTTTCGTGTGGGCGCAATCGCTGGACGTTTCGAATTTGGCAGCCGGGCTCTGCGAGAGACACATACACAGTGTTGCCCCATTACCAAGCAAAGCTTTTGGGGAAAGCGAATGTCTGTGTGGCAGCGAATGCAGTTCCAAGGGACAGTGAAAACCAGCTACTGCATTTCGTGCTGGCAGCTTTCGTGTGGGCGAAATCGCTGGACGTTTCGAATTTGGCAGCGGGGCTCTGCGAGAGACACATACACAGTGTTGCCCCATTACGAAGCAAAGCTTTTGGGGAAAGCGAATGTCTGTGTGGCAGCGAATGCAGTTCCAAGGGGCAGTGAAAACCAGCTACTGCATTTCGTGCTGGCAGCTTTCGTGTGGGCGCAATCGCTGGACGTTTCGAATTTGGTAGCGGGGCTCTGCGAGAGACACATACACAGTGTTGCCCCATTACGAAGCAAAGCTTTTGGGGAAAGCGAATGTCTGTGTGGCAGCGAATGCAGTTCCAAGGGGCAGTGCAAACCAGCTTCAGCATTCGGTGCTGGCAGCTTTCGTGTGGGCGAAATCGCTGGACGTTTCGAATTTGGCAGCCGGGCTCTGCGAGAGACACATACACAGTGTTGCCCCTTTACGAAGCAAAGCTTTTGGGGAAAGCGAATGTCTGTGTGGCAGCGAATGCAGTTCCAAGGGGCAGTGAAAACCAGCTTCAGCATTCGGTGCTGGCAGCTTTCGTGTGGGCGCAATCGCTGGACGTTTCGAATTTGGTAGCGGTGCTCTGCGAGAGACACATACACAGTGTTGCCCCATTACGAAGCAAAGCTTTTGGGGAAAGCGAATGTCTGTGTGGCAGCGAATGCAGTTCCAAGGGACAGTGAAAACTAGCTTCAGCATTCGGTGCTGGCAGCTTTCGTGTGGGCGCAATCGCTGGACGTTTCGAATTTGGCAGCCGGGCTCTGCGAGAGACACATACACAGTGTTGCCCCATTACCAAGCAAAGCTTTTGGGGAAAGCGAATGTCTGTGTGGCAGCGAATGCAGTTCCAAGGGGCAGTGAAAACCAGCTTCAGCATTCGGTGCTGGCTGCTTTCGTGTGGGCGAAATCGCTGGACGTTTCGAATTTGGCAGCTGGGCTCTGCGAGAGACACATACACAGTGTTGCCCCTTTACGAAGCAAAGCTTTTGGGGAAAGCGAATGTCTGTGTGGCAGCGAATGCAGTTCCAAGGGACAGTGAAAACCAGCTACAGCATTCCGTGCTGGCAGCTTTCGTGTGGGCGCAATCGCTGGACGTTTCGAATTTGGTAGCGGGGCTCTGCGAGAGACACATACACAGTGTTGCCCCATTACCAAGCAAAGCTTTTGGGGAAAGCGAATGTCTGTGTGGCAGCGAATGCAGTTCCAAGGGACAGTGAAAACCAGCTACAGCATTCCGTGCTGGCAGCTTTCGTGTGGGCGCAATCGCTGGACGTTTCGAATTTGGCAGCGGGGCTCTGCGAGAGACACATACACAGTGTTGCCCCATTACCAAGCAAAGCTTTTGGGGAAAGCGAATGTCTGTGTGGCAGCGAATGCAGTTCCAAGGGGCAGTGAAAACCAGCTACTGCATTTCGTGCTGGCAGCTTTCGTGTGGGCGCAATCGCTGGACGTTTCGAATTTGGCAGCGGGGCTCTGCGAGAGACACATACACAGTGTTGCCCCATTACGAAGCAAAGCTTTTGGGGAAAGCGAATGTCTGTGTGGCAGCGAATGCAGTTCCAAGGGGCAGTGAAAACCAGCTTCAGCATTCGGTGCTGGCAGCTTTCGTGTGGGCGCAATCGCTGGACGTTTCGAATTTGGTAGCGGGGCTCTGCGAGAGACACATACACAGTGTTGCCCCATTACGAAGCAAAGCTTTTGGGGAAAGCGAATGTCTGTGTGGCAGCGAATGCAGTTCCAAGGGACAGTGCAAACCAGCTTCAGCATTCGGTGCTGGCAGCTTTCGTGTGGGCGCAATCGCTGGACGTTTCGAATTTGGTAGCGGTGCTCTGCGAGAGACACATACACAGTGTTGCCCCATTACGAAGCAAAGCTTTTGGGGAAAGCGAATGTCTGTGTGGCAGCGAATGCAGTTCCAAGGGACAGTGAAAACCAGCTACTGCATTCCGTGCTGGCAGCTTTCGTGTGGGAGAAATCGCTGGACGTTTCGAATTTGGCAGCCGGGCTCTGCGAGAGACACATACACAGTGTTGCCCCATTACGAAGCAAAGCTTTTGGGGAAAGCGAATGTCTGTGTGGCAGCGAATGCAGTTCCAAGGGGCAGTGAAAACCAGCTTCAGCATTCGGTGCTGGCAGCTTTCGTGTGGGCGCAATCGCTGGACGTTTCGAATTTGGCAGCCGGGCTCTGCGAGAGACACATACACAGTGTTGCCCCATTACGAACCAAAGCTTTTGGGGAAAGCGAATGCCTGTGTGGCAGCGAATGCAGTTCCAAGGGACAGTGAAAACTAGCTTCAGCATTCGGTGCTGGCAGCTTTCGTGTGGGCGCAATCGCTGGACGTTTCGAATTTGGCAGCGGGGCTCTGCGAGAGACACATACACAGTGTTCCCCATTACGAAGCAAAGCTTTTGGGGAAAGCGAATGTCTGTGTGGCAGCGAATGCAGTTCCAAGGGACAGTGAAAACCAGCTACAGCATTCCGTGCTGGCAGCTTTCGTGTAGGCGCAATCGCTGGACGTTTCGAATTTGGCAGCCGGGCTCTGCGAGAGACACATACACAGTGTTGCCCCATTACGAACCAAAGCTTTTGCGGAAAGCGAATGTCTGTGTGGCAGCGAATGCAGTTCCAAGGGGCAGTGAAAACCAGCTTCAGCATTCGGTGCTGGCTGCTTTCGTGTGGGCGAAATCGCTGGACGTTTCGAATTTGGCAGCTGGGCTCTGCGAGAGACACATACACAGTGTTGCCCCTTTACGAAGCAAAGCTTTTGGGGAAAGCGAATGTCTGTGTGGCAGCGAATGCAGTTCCAAGGGACAGTGAAAACCAGCTACAGCATTCCGTGCTGGCAGCTTTCGTGTGGGCGCAATCGCTGGACGTTTCGAATTTGGTAGCGGGGCTCTGCGAGAGACACATACACAGTGTTGCCCCATTACGAAGCAAAGCTTTTGGGGAAAGCGAATGTCTGTGTGGCAGCGAATGCAGTTCCAAGGGACAGTGAAAACCAGCTACAGCATTCCGTGCTGGCAGCTTTCGTGTGGGCGCAATCGCTGGACGTTTCGAATTTGGCAGCCGGGCTCTGCGAGAGACACATACACAGTGTTGCCCCATTACCAAGCAAAGCTTTTGGGGAAAGCGAATGTCTGTGTGGCAGCGAATGCAGTTCCAAGGGGCAGTGAAAACCAGCTACTGCATTTCGTGCTGGCAGCTTTCGTGTGGGCGCAATCGCTGGACGTTTCGAATTTGGCAGCGGGGCTCTGCGAGAGACACATACACAGTGTTGCCCCATTACGAAGCAAAGCTTTTGGGGAAAGCGAATGTCTGTGTGGCAGCGAATGCAGTTCCAAGGGGCAGTGAAAACCAGCTTCAGCATTCGGTGCTGGCAGCTTTCGTGTGGGCGCAATCGCTGGACGTTTCGAATTTGGTAGCGGGGCTCTGCGAGAGACACATACACAGTGTTGCCCCATTACCAAGCAAAGCTTTTGGGGAAAGCGAATGTCTGTGTGGCAGCGAATGCAGTTCCAAGGGACAGTGAAAACCAGCTTCAGCATTCGGTGCTGGCAGCTTTCGTGTGGGCGCAATCGCTGGACGTTTCGAATTTGGTAGCGGTGCTCTGCGAGAGACACATACACAGTGTTGCCCCATTACGAAGCAAAGCTTTTGGGGAAAGCGAATGTCTGTGTGGCAGCGAATGCAGTTCCAAGGGACAGTGAAAACCAGCTACTGCATTCCGTGCTGGCAGCTTTCGTGTGGGCGCAATCGCTGGACGTTTCGAATTTGGCAGCCGGGCTCTGCGAGAGACACATACACAGTGTTGCCCCATTACGAAGCAAAGCTTTTGGGGAAAGCGAATGTCTGTGTGGCAGCGAATGCAGTTCCAAGGGGCAGTGAAAACCAGCTTCAGCATTCGGTGCTGGCAGCTTTCGTGTGGGCGCAATCGCTGGACGTTTCGAATTTGGCAGCCGGGCTCTGCGAGAGACACATACACAGTGTTGCCCCATTACGAACCAAAGCTTTTGGGGAAAGCGAATGCCTGTGTGGCAGCGAATGCAGTTCCAAGGGACAGTGAAAACTAGCTTCAGCATTCGGTGCTGGCAGCTTTCGTGTGGGCGCAATCGCTGGACGTTTCGAATTTGGCAGCGGGGCTCTGCGAGAGACACATACACAGTGTTCCCCATTACGAAGCAAAGCTTTTGGGGAAAGCGAATGTCTGTGTGGCAGCGAATGCAGTTCCAAGGGACAGTGAAAACCAGCTACAGCATTCCGTGCTGGCAGCTTTCGTGTGGGCGCAATCGCTGGACGTTTCGAATTTGGCAGCCGGGCTCTGCGAGAGACACATACACAGTGTTGCCCCATTACGAAGCAAAGCTTTTGGGGAAAGCGAATGTCTGTGTGGCAGCGAATGCAGTTCCAAGGGGCAGTGAAAACCAGCTTCAGCATTCGGTGCTGGCTGCTTTCGTGTGGGCGAAATCGCTGGACGTTTCGAATTTGGCAGCCGGGCTCTGCGAGAGACACATACACAGTGTTGCCCCTTTACGAAGCAAAGCTTTTGGGGAAAGCGAATGTCTGTGTGGCAGCGAATGCAGTTCCAAGGGACAGTGAAAACCAGCTTCAGCATTCGGTGCTGGCAGCTTTCGTGTGGGCGCAATCGCTGGACGTTTCGAATTTGGTAGCGGGGCTCTGCGAGAGACACATACACAGTGTTGCCCCATTACCAAGCAAAGCTTTTGGGGAAAGCGAATGTCTGTGTGGCAGCGAATGCAGTTCCAAGGGACAGTGAAAACCAGCTACAGCATTCCGTGCTGGCAGCTTTCGTGTGGGCGCAATCGCTGGACGTTTCGATTTGGCAGCCGGGCTCTGCGAGAGACACATACACAGTGTTGCCCCATTACCAAGCAAAGCTTTTGGGGAAAGCGAATGTCTGTGTGGCAGCGAATGCAGTTCCAAGGGGCAGTGAAAACCAGCTACTGCATTCGGTGCTGGCAGCTTTCGTGTGGGCGAAATCGCTGGACGTTTCGAATTTGGCAGCGGTGCTCTGCGAGAGACACATACACAGTGTTGCCCCATTACCAAGCAAAGCTTTTGGGGAAAGCGAATGTCTGTGTGGCAGCGAATGCAGTTCCAAGGGGCAGTGAAAACCAGCTTCAGCATTCGGTGCTGGCAGCTTTCGTGTGGGCGAAATCGCTGGACGTTTCGAATTTGGCAGCCGGGCTCTGCGAGAGACACATACACAGTGTTGCCCCATTACCAAGCAAAGCTTTTGGGGAAAGCGAATGTCTGTGTGGCAGCGAATGCAGTTCCAAGGGGCAGTGAAAACCAGCTTCAGCATTCGGTGCTGGCAGCTTTCGTGTGGGAGAAATCGCTGGACGTTTCGAATTTGGCAGCCGGGCTCTGCGAGAGACACATACACAGTGTTGCCCCATTACGAAGCAAAGCTTTTGGGGAAAGCGAATGCCTGTGTGGCAGCGAATGCAGTTCCAAGGGACAGTGAAAACTAGCTTCAGCATTCGGTGCTGGCAGCTTTCGTGTGGGCGCAATCGCTGGACGTTTCGAATTTGGCAGCGAGGCTCTGCGAGAGACACATACACAGTGTTGCCCCATTACCAAGCAAAGCTTTTGGGGAAAGCGAATGTCTGTGTGGCAGCGAATGCAGTTCCAAGGGACAGTGAAAACCAGCTACAGCATTCCGTGCTGGCAGCTTTCGAGTGGGCGCAATCGCTGGACGTTTCGAATTTGGCAGCCGGGCTCTGCGAGAGACACATACACAGTGTTGCCCCATTACCAAGCAAAGCTTTTGGGGAAAGCGAATGTCTGTGTGGCAGCGAATGCAGTTCCAAGGGGCAGTGAAAACCAGCTTCAGCATTCGGTGCTGGCTGCTTTCGTGTGGGCGAAATCGCTGGACGTTTCGAATTTGGCAGCCGGGCTCTGCCAGAGACACATACACAGTGTTGCCCCTTTACGAAGCAAAGCTTTTGGGGAAAGCGAATGTCTGTGTGGCAGCGAATGCAGTTCCAAGGGACAGTGAAAACCAGCTTCAGCATTCGGTGCTGGCAGCTTTCGTGTGGGCGCAATCGCTGGACGTTTCGAATTTGGTAGCGGGGCTCTGCGAGAGACACATACACAGTGTTGCCCCATTACCAAGCAAAGCTTTTGGGGAAAGCGAATGTCTGTGTGGCAGCGAATGCAGTTCCAAGGGACAGTGAAAACCAGCTACTGCATTTCGTGCTGGCAGCTTTCTTGTGGGCGAAATCGCTGGACGTTTCGAATTTGGCAGCGGGGCTCTGCGAGAGACACATACACAGTGTTGCCCCATTACGAAGCAAAGCTTTAGGGGAAAGCGAATGCCTGTGTGGCAGCGAATGCAGTTCCAAGGGACAGTGAAAGCCAGCTACAGCATTCCGTGCTGGCAGCTTTCGTGTGGGCGCAATCGCTGGACGTTTCGAATTTGGCAGCCGGGCTCTGCGAGAGACACATACACAGTGTTGCCCCATTACGAAGCAAAGCTTTTGGGGAAAGCGAATGTCTGTGTGGCAGCGAATGCAGTTCCAAGGGGCAGTGAAAACCAGCTTCAGCATTCGGTGCTGGCAGCTTTCGTGTGGGCGAAATCGCTGGACGTTTCGAATTTGGCAGCCGGCCTCTGCGAGAGACACATACACAGTGTTGCCCCATTACCAAGCAAAGCTTTTGGGGAAAGCGAATGTCTGTGTGGCAGCGAATGCAGTTCCAAGGGACAGTGAAAACCAGCTACTGCATTCCGTGCTGGCGGCTTTCGTGGGGGCGCAATCGCTGGACGTTTCGAATTTGGCAGCGGGGCTCTGCGAGAGACACATACACAGTGTTGCCCCATTACGAAGCAAAGCTTTTGGGGAAAGCGAATGTCTGTGTGGCAGCGAATGCAGTTCCAAGGGACAGTGAAAACCAGCTACAGCATTCCGTGCTGGCTGCTTTCGTGTGGGCGCAATCGCTGGACGTTTCGAATTTGGCAGCCCGGCTCTGCGAGAGACACATACACAGTGTTGACCCTTTACCAAGCAAAGCTTTTGGGGAAAGCGAATGCCTGTGTGGCAGCGAATGCAGTTCCAAGGGACAGTGAAAACCAGCTACAGCATTCCGTGCTGGCATCTTTCGTGTGGGCGCAATCGCTGGACGTTTCGAATTTGGCAGCCGGGCTCTGCGAGAGACACATACACAGTGTTGCCCCATTACCAAGCAAAGCTTTTGGGGAAAGCGAATGTCTGTGTGGCAGCGAATGCAGTTCCAAGGGACAGTGAAAAACAGCTACTGCATTCCGTGCTGGCAGCTTTCGTGTGGGCGCAATCGCTGGACGTTTCGAATTTGGCAGCGGGGCTCTGCGAGAGACACATACACAGTGTTGCCCCATTACGAAGCAAAGCTTTTGGGGAAAGCGAATGTCTGTGTGGCAGCGAATGCAGTTCCAAGGGGCAGTGAAAACCAGCTACAGCATTCGGTGCTGGCAGCTTTCGTGTGGGCGCAATCGCTGGACATTTCGAATTTGGTAGCGGGGCTCTGCGAGAGACACATACACAGTGTTGCCCCATTACGAAGCAAAGCTTTTGGGGAAAGTGAATGTCTGTGTGGCAGCGAATGCAGTTCCAAGGGACAGTGAAAACCAGCTTCAGCATTCGGTGCTGGCAGCTTTCGTGTGGGCGAAATCGCTGGACGTTTCGAATTTGGCAGCCCGGCTCTGCGAGAGACACATACACAGTGTTGCCCCATTACGAAGCAAAGCTTTTGGGGAAAGCGAATGTCTGTGTGGCAGCGAATGCAGTTCCAAGGGGCAGTGAAAACCAGCTTCAGCATTCGGTGCTGGCAGCTTTCGTGTGGGCGCAATCGCTGGACGTTTCGAATTTGGCAGCCGGGCTCTGCGAGAGACACATACACAGTGTTGCCCCTTTACGAAGCAAAGCTTTTGGGGAAAGCGAATGTCTGTGTGGCAGCGAATGCAGTTCCAAGGGGCAGTGAAAACCAGCTTCAGCATTCGGTGCTGGCAGCTTTCGTGTGGGCGCAATCGCTGGACGTTTCGAATTTGGTAGCGGTGCTCTGCGAGAGACACATACACAGTGTTGCCCCTTTACGAAGCAAAGCTTTTGGGGAAAGCGAATGTCTGTGTGGCAGCGAATGCAGTTCCAAGGGACAGTGAAAACCAGCTTCAGCATTCGGTGCTGGCAGCTTTCGTGTGGGCGCAATCGCTGGACGTTTCGAATTTGGCAGCGGGGCTCTGCGAGAGACACATACACAGTGTTGCCCCATTACCAAGCAAAGCTTTTGGGGAAAGCGAATGTCTGTGTGGCAGCGAATGCAGTTCCAAGGGGCAGTGAAAACCAGCTTCAGCATTCGGTGCTGGCAGCTTTCGTGTGGGCGAAATCGCTGGACGTTTCGAATTTGGCAGCGGGGCTCTGCGAGAGACACATACACAGTGTTGCCCCATTACCAAGCAAAGCTTTTGGGGAAAGCGAATGTCTGTGTGGCAGCGAATGCAGTTCCAAGGGGCAGTGAAAACCAGCTTCAGCATTCGGTGCTGGCAGCTTTCGTGTGGGCGCAATCGCTGGACGTTTCGAATTTGGTAGCGGTGCTCTGCGAGAGACACATACACAGTGTTGCCCCATTACGAAGCAAAGCTTTTGGGGAAAGCGAATGTCTGTGTGGCAGCGAATGCAGTTCCAAGGGACAGTGAAAACCAGCTACTGCATTCCGTGCTGGCAGCTTTCGTGTGGGCGAAATCGCTGGACGTTTCGAATTTGGCAGCCGGGCTCTGCGAGAGACACATACACAGTGTTGCCCCATTACGAAGCAAAGCTTTTGGGGAAAGCGAATGCCTGTGTGGCAGCGAATGCAGTTCCAAGGGACAGTGAAAGCCAGCTACAGCATTCCGTGCTGGCAGCTTTCGTGTGGGCGCAATCGCTGGACGTTTCGAATTTGGCAGCGGGGCTCTGCGAGAGACACATACACAGTGTTGCCCCATTACCAAGCAAAGCTTTTGGGGAAAGCGAATGTCTGTGTGGCAGCGAATGCAGTTCCAAGGGACAGTGAAAACCAGCTACAGCATTCCGTGCTGGCGGCTTTCGTGTGGGCGCAATCGCTGGACGTTTCGAATTTGGCAGCCGGGCTCTGCGAGAGACACATACACAGTGTTGACCCTTTACCAAGCAAAGCTTTTGGGGAAAGCGAATGCCTGTGTGGCAGCGAATGCAGTTCCAAGGGACAGTGAAAACCAGCTACAGCATTCCGTGCTGGCATCTTTCGTGTGGGCGCAATCGCTGGACGTTTCGAATTTGGCAGCCGGGCTCTGCGAGAGACACATACACAGTGTTGCCCCATTACCAAGCAAAGCTTTTGGGGAAAGCGAATGTCTGTGTGGCAGCGAATGCAGTTCCAAGGGACAGTGAAAACCAGCTACTGCATTTCGTGCTGGCAGCTTTCGTGTGGGCGCAATCGCTGGACGTTTCGAATTTGGCAGCCGGGCTCTGCGAGAGACACATACACAGTGTTGCCCCATTACGAAGCAAAGCTTTTGGGGAAAGCGAATGTCTGTGTGGCAGCGAATGCAGTTCCAAGGGGCAGTGAAAACCAGCTTCAGCATTCGGTGCTGGCAGCTTTCGTGTGGGCGCAATCGCTGGACGTTTCGAATTTGGTAGCGGGGCTCTGCGAGAGACACATACACAGTGTTGCCCCATTACGAAGCAAAGCTTTTGGGGAAAGCGAATGTCTGTGTGGCAGCGAATGCAGTTCCAAGGGGCAGTGAAAACCAGCTTCAGCATTCGGTGCTGGCAGCTTTCGTGTGGGCGAAATCGCTGGACGTTTCGAATTTGGCAGCCGGGCTCTGCGAGAGACACATACACAGTGTTGCCCCTTTACGAAGCAAAGCTTTTGGGGAAAGCGAATGTCTGTGTGGCAGCGAATGCAGTTCCAAGGGGCAGTGAAAACCAGCTTCAGCATTCGGTGCTGGCAGCTTTCGTGTGGGCGCAATCGCTGGACGTTTCGAATTTGGTAGCGGTGCTCTGCGAGAGACACATACACAGTGTTGCCCCATTACGAAGCAAAGCTTTTGGGGAAAGCGAATGTCTGTGTGGCAGCGAATGCAGTTCCAAGGGACAGTGAAAACTAGCTTCAGCATTCGGTGCTGGCAGCTTTCGTGTGGGCGCAATCGCTGGACGTTTCGAATTTGGCAGCTGGGCTCTGCGAGAGACACATACACAGTGTTGCCCCATTACGAAGCAAAGCTTTTGGGGAAAGCGAATGTCTGTGTGGCAGCGAATGCAGTTCCAAGGGGCAGTGAAAACCAGCTTCAGCATTCGATGCTGGCTGCTTTCGTGTGGGCGAAATCGCTGGACGTTTCGAATTTGGCAGCCGGGCTCTGCGAGAGACACATACACAGTGTTGCCCCTTTACGAAGCAAAGCTTTTGGGGAAAGCGAATGTCTGTGTGGCAGCGAATGCAGTTCCAAGGGACAGTGAAAACCAGCTTCAGCATTCGGTGCTGGCAGCTTTCGTGTGGGCGCAATCGCTGGACGTTTCGAATTTGGTAGCGGGGCTCTGCGAGAGACACATACACAGTGTTGTCCCATTACCAAGCAAAGCTTTTGGGGAAAGCGAATGTCTGTGTGGCAGCGAATGCAGTTCCAAGGGACAGTGAAAACCAGCTACAGCATTCCGTGCTGGCAGCTTTCGTGTGGGCGCAATCGCTGGACGTTTCGAATTTGGCAGCCGGGCTCTGCGAGAGACACATACACAGTGTTGCCCCATTACCAAGCAAAGCTTTTGGGGAAAGCGAATGTCTGTGTGGCAGCGAATGCAGTTCCAAGGGGCAGTGAAAACCAGCTACTGCATTTCGTGCTGGCAGCTTTCGTGTGGGCGAAATCGCTGGACGTTTCGAATTTGGCAGCGGTGCTCTGCGAGAGACACATACACAGTGTTGCCCCATTACGAAGCAAAGCTTTTGGGGAAAGCGAATGTCTGTGTGGCAGCGAATGCAGTTCCAAGGGGCAGTGAAAACCAGCTTCAGCATTCGGTGCTGGCAGCTTTCGTGTGGGCGCAATCGCTGGACGTTTCGAATTTGGTAGCGGGGCTCTGCGAGAGACACATACACAGTGTTGCCCCATTACGAAGCAAAGCTTTTGGGGAAAGCGAATGTCTGTGTGGCAGCGAATGCAGTTCCAAGGGGCAGTGAAAACCAGCTTCAGCATTCGGTGCTGGCAGCTTTCGTGTGGGCGAAATCGCTGGATGTTTCGAATTTGGCCAGCCGGGCTCTGCGAGAGACACATACACAGTGTTGCCCCATTACCAAGCAAAGCTTTTGGGGAAAGCGAATGTCTGTGTGGCAGCGAATGCAGTTCCAAGGGGCAGTGAAAACCAGCTTCAGCATTCGGTGCTGGCAGCTTTCGTGTGGGCGAAATAGCTGGACGTTTCGAATTTGGCAGCGGGGCTCTGCGAGAGACACATACACAGTGTTGCCCCATTACGAAGCAAAGCTTTTGGGGAAAGCGAATGTCTGTGTGGCAGCGAATGCAGTTCCAAGGGACAGTGCAAACCAGCTTCAGCATTCGGTGCTGGCAGCTTTCGTGTGGGCGCAATCGCTGGACGTTTCGAATTTGGCAGCGGTGCTCTGCGAGAGACACATACACAGTGTTGCCCCATTACGAAGCAAAGCTTTTGGGGAAAGCGAATGTCTGTGTGGCAGCGAATGCAGTTCCAAGGGACAGTGAAAACCAGCTACTGCATTCCGTGCTGGCAGCTTTCGTGTGGGAGAAATCGCTGGACGTTTCGAATTTGGCAGCCGGGCTCTGCGAGAGACACATACACAGTGTTGCCCCATTACGAAGCAAAGCTTTTGGGGAAAGCGAATGTCTGTGTGGCAGCGAATGCAGTTCCAAGGGACAGTGAAAACTAGCTTCAGCATTCGGTGCTGGCAGCTTTCGTGTGGGCGCAATCGCTGGACTTTTCGAATTTGGCAGCCGGGCTCTGCGAGAGACACATACACAGTGTTGCCCCATTACCAAGCAAAG
This sequence comes from Mycteria americana, assembly GCF_035582795.1. Lineage (NCBI taxonomy): Eukaryota > Metazoa > Chordata > Aves > Ciconiiformes > Ciconiidae > Mycteria > Mycteria americana. The sequence goes on from NC_134383.1 coordinate 10,980,750, forward strand.
CTTTTGGGGAAAGCGAATGTCTGTGTGGCAGCGAATGCAGTTCCAAGGGGCAGTGAAAACCAGCTTCAGCATTCGGTGCTGGCTGCTTTCGTGTGGGCGAAATCGCTGGACGTTTCGAATTTGGCAGCCGGGCTCTGCGAGAGACACATACACAGTGTTGCCCCTTTACGAAGCAAAGCTTTTGGGGAAAGCGAATGTCTGTGTGGCAGCGAATGCAGTTCCAAGGGACAGTGAAAACCAGCTTCAGCATTCGGTGCTGGCAGCTTTCGTGTGGGCGCAATCGCTGGACGTTTCGAATTTGGTAGCGGGGCTCTGCGAGAGACACATACACAGTGTTGCCCCATTACCAAGCAAAGCTTTTGGGGAAAGCGAATGTCTGTGTGGCAGCGAATGCAGTTCCAAGGGACAGTGAAAACCAGCTACAGCATTCCGTGCTGGCAGCTTTCGTGTGGGCGCAATCGCTGGACGTTTCGAATTTGGCAGCCGGGCTCTGCGAGAGACACATACACAGTGTTGCCCCATTACCAAGCAAAGCTTTTGGGGAAAGCGAATGTCTGTGTGGCAGCGAATGCAGTTCCAAGGGGCAGTGAAAACCAGCTACTGCATTCGGTGCTGGCAGCTTTCGTGTGGGCGAAATCGCTGGACGTTTCGAATTTGGCAGCGGTGCTCTGCGAGAGACACATACACAGTGTTGCCCCATTACGAAGCAAAGCTTTTGGGGAAAGCGAATGTCTGTGTGGCAGCGAATGCAGTTCCAAGGGGCAGTGAAAACCAGCTTCAGCATTCGGTGCTGGCAGCTTTCGTGTGGGCGAAATCGCTGGACGTTTCGAATTTGGCAGCCGGGCTCTGCGAGAGACACATACACAGTGTTGCCCCATTACCAAGCAAAGCTTTTGGGGAAAGCGAATGTCTGTGTGGCAGCGAATGCAGTTCCAAGGGGCAGTGAAAACCAGCTTCAGCATTCGGTGCTGGCAGCTTTCGTGTGGGAGAAATCGCTGGACGTTTCGAATTTGGCAGCCGGGCTCTGCGAGAGACACATACACAGTGTTGCCCCATTACGAACCAAAGCTTTTGGGGAAAGCGAATGTCTGTGTGGCAGCGAATGCAGTTCCAAGGGACAGTGAAAACTAGCTTCAGCATTCGGTGCTGGCAGCTTTCGTGTGGGCGCAATCGCTGGACGTTTCGAATTTGGCAGCGGGGCTCTGCGAGAGACACATACACAGTGTTGCCCCATTACCAAGCAAAGCTTTTGGGGAAAGCGAATGTCTGTGTGGCAGCGAATGCAGTTCCAAGGGACAGTGAAAACTAGCTTCAGCATTCGGTGCTGGCAGCTTTCGTGTGGGCGCAATCGCTGGACGTTTCGAATTTGGCAGCCGGGCTCTGCGAGAGACACATACACAGTGTTGCCCCATTACGAAGCAAAGCTTTTGGGGAAAGCGAATGTCTGTGTGGCAGCGAATGCAGT